>NW_026698797.1:0-63699 GCF_030435755.1 Ochotona princeps | reverse complement strand
TCCATTTTCAGATAGCCCTCAATGCAAAGGCTCTAGACGCAAATATTGGTGTGAGAGCTAATTCAATCAAGGAAACACTGCATGTTGGTGAAGGGCATATTGAAGAAGGATCAGCCGAGTGGTTCTTGTGGGAGAACAACTCCATTTGGCTCACTAACTTCACACACCATCAGGCTTCCAAGCAGCTCTCAAGGAAACTCAGTTTTCACACTCTATGCTTAGTGCCCTTTGAGTGCCTAGGACTGAAATGAAGCTTGGTGAGCATCCCACACAAACGAATGCTCCACATGCGGGTTTCACATGCCACCAACTCCACATTCACAGGCAACTTCAGTGCCACAGCCGTTTTCAGATAGCCTCAATGCAAAGGCTCTAGACGCAAATATTGGTGTGAGAGCTAATTCAATCAAGGAAACACTGCATGTTGGTGAAGGGCATATTGAAGAAGGATCAGCCGAGTGGTTCTTGCGGGAGAACAACTCCATTTGGCTCACTAACTTCACACACCATCAGGCTTCCAAGCAGCTCTCAAGGAAACTCAGTTTTCACACTCTATGCTTAGTGCCCTTTGCGTGCATTATCTAGGAATGAACCTGGTAGAGCATCCCACACAAACGAATGCTCCACATGCGGGTTTCACATGCCACCAACTCCACATTCACAGGCAACTTCAGCGCCACAGCCGTTTTCAGATAGCCTCAATGCAAAGGCTCTAGACGCAAATATTGGTGTGAGAGCTAATTCAATCAAGGAAACACTGCATGTTGGTGAAGGGCATATTGAAGAAGGATCAGCCGAGTGGTTCTTGTGGGAGAACAACTCCATTTGGCTCACTAACTTCACACACCATCAGGCTTCCAAGCAGCTCTCAAGGAAACTCAGTTTTCGCACTCTATGCTTAGTGCCCTTTGAGTGCCTAGGACTGAAATGAAGCTTGGTGAGCATCCTACACAAACGAATGCTCCACATGCGGGTTTCACATGCCACCAACTCCACATTCACAGGCAACTTCAGCGCCACAGCCGTATTCAGATAGCCCTCAATGCAAAGGCTCTAGACGCAAATATTTTTGTGAGAGCTAATTCAATCAAGGAAACACTGCATGTTGGTGAAGGGCATATTGAAGAAGGATCAGCCGAGTGGTTCTTGTGGGAGAACAACTCCATTTGGCTCACTAACTTCACACACCATCAGGCTTCCAAGCAGCTCTCAAGGAAACTCAGTTTTCACACTCTATGCTTAGTGCCCTTTGCGTGCATTATCTTGGAATGAACCTGGTAGAGCATCCCACACAAACGAATGCTCCACATGCGGGTTTCACATGCCACCAACTCCACATTCACAGGCAACTTCAGCGCCACAGCCGTTTTCAAATAGCCCTCAATGCAAAGGCTCTAGACGCAAATATTGGTGTGAGAGCTAATTCAATCAAGGAAACACTGCATGTTGGTGAAGGGCATATTGAAGAAGGATCAGCCGAGTGGTTCTTGTGGGAGAACAACTCCATTTGGCTCACTAACTTCACACACCATCAGGCTTATAAGCGGCTCTCCAGGAAACTCAGTTTTCACACTCTATTCTTAGTGCCCTTTGAGTGCCTAGGACTGAAATGAAGCTTGGTGAGCATCCCACACAAACGAATTGCTCCACATGCGGGTTTCACATGCCACCAACTCCACATTCACAGGCAACTTTCAGCGCCACAGCCGTTTCAGATAGCCCTCAATGCAAAGGTTCTAGACGCAAATATTGGTGTGAGAGCTAATTCAATCAAGGAAACACTGCATGTTGGTGAAGGGCATATTGAAGAAGGATCAGCCGAGTGGTTCTTGTGGGAGAACAACTCCATTTGGCTCACTAACTTCACACACCATCAGGCTTCCAAGCAGCTCTCAAGGAAACTCGGTTTTCACACTCTATGCTTAGTGCCCTTTGAGTGCCTAGGACTGAAATGAAGCTTGGTGAGCATCCCACAGAAACGAATGCTCCACATGCGGGTTTCACATGCCACCAACTCCACATTCACAGGCAACTTCAGTGCCACAGCCGTTTTCAGATAGCCCTCAATGCAAAGGCTCTAGACGCAAATATTGGTGTGAGAGCTAATTCAATCAAGGAAACACTGCATGTTGGTGAAGGGCATATTGAAGAAGGATCAGCCGAGTGGTTCTTGTGGGAGAACAACTCCATTTGGCTCACTAACTTCACACACCATCAGGCTTCCAAGCAGCTCTCAAGGAAACTCAGTTTTCACACTCTATGCTTAGTGCCCTTTGAGTGCCTAGGACTGAAATGAAGCTTGGTGAGCATCCCACACAAACGAATGCTCCACATGCGGGTTTCACATGACTCCAACTCCACATTCTCAGGAAACTTCAGCGCCACAGCCGTTTTCAGATAGCCCTCAATGCAAAGGCTCTAGACGCAAATATTGGTGTGAGAGCTAATTCAATCAAGGAAACACTGCATGTTGGTGAAGGGCATATTGAAGAAGGATCAGCCGAGTGGTTCTTGTGGAGAACAACTCCATTTGCTCACTAACTTCACACACCATCAGGCTTCCAAGCAGCTCTCAAGGAACTCAGTTTTCACACTCTATGCTTAGTGCCCTTTGAGTGCCAAGGACTGAAATGAAGCTTGGTGAGCATCCCACACAAACGAATGCTCCACATGCGGGTTCCACATGCCACCAACTCCACATTCTCAGGCAACTTCAGCGCCACAGCCGTTTCCAGATAGCCCTCAATGCAAAGGCTCTAGACGCAATATTGGTATGAGAGCTAATTCAATCAAGGAAACACTGCATGTTGGTGAAGGGCATATTGAAGAAGGATCAGCCGAGTGGTTCTTGTGGGAGAACAACTCCATTTGGCTCACTAACTTCACACACCATCAGGCTTCCAAGCAGCTCTCAAGGAAACTCAGTTTTCACACTCTATGCTTAGTGCACATTGTGTGCCTTTGACTGAAATGAAGCTTGGTGAGCATCCCACACAAACGAATGCTCCACATGCGGGTTTCACATGCCACCAACTCCACATTCTCAGGAAACTTCAGCGCCACAACCCTTTTCAGATAGCCCTCAATGCAAAGGCTCTAGACACAAATATTGGTGTGAGAGCTAATTCAATCAAGGAAACACTGCATGTTGGTGAAGGGCATATTGAAGAAGGATCAGCCGAGTGGTTCTTGTGGGAGAACAACTCCATTTGGCTCACTAACTTCACACACCATCAGGCTTCCAAGCAGCTCTCAAGGAAACTCAGTTTTCACACGCTATGCTTAGTGCACTTTGTGTGCCTTTGACTGAAATGAAGCTTGGTGAGCATCCCCACAAACGAATGCTCCACATGCGGGTTTCACATGCCACCAACTCCACATTCTCAGGAAACTTCAGCGCCACAGCCCTTTTCAGATAGCCCTCAATGCAAAGGCTCTAGACACAAATATTGGTGTGAGAGCTAATTCAATCAAGGAAACACTGCATGTTGGTGAAGGGCATATTGAAGAAGGATCAGCCGAGTGGTTCTTGTGGGAGAACAACTCCATTTGGCTCACTAACTTCACACACCATCAGGCTTCCAAGCAGCTCTCAAGGAAACTCAGTTTTCACACGCTATGCTTAGTGCCCTTTGAGTGCCTAGGACTGAAATGAAGCTTGGTGAGCATCCCACATTTACAAATGCTCCACATGCGGGTTTCACATGACACCAACTCCACATTCACAGGCAACTTCAGCGCCACAGCCGTTTTCAGATAGCCCTCAATGCAAAGGCTCTAGACGCAAATATTGGTGTGAGAGCTAATTCAATCAAGGAAACACTGCATGTTGGTGAACGGCATATTGAAGAAGGATCAGCCGAGTGGTTCTTGTGGGAGAACAACTCCATTTGGCTCACTAACTTCACACACCATCAGGCTTCCAAGCAGCTCTCCAGGAAACTCAGTTTTCACACTCTATGCTTAGTGCCCTTTGAGTGCCTAGGACTGAAATGAAGCTTGGTGAGCATCCCACAGAAACGAATGCTCCACAGGCGGGTTTCACATGCCACCAACTCCACATTCTCAGGCAACTTCAGCGCTACAGCCGTTTTCAGATCGCCCTCAATGCAAAGGCTCTAGACGCAAATATTGGTGTGAGAGCTAATTCAATCAAGGAAACACTGCATGTTGGTGAAGGGCATATTGAAGAAGGATCAGGCGAGTGGTTCTTGTGGGAGAACAACTCCATTTGGCTCACTAACTTCACACACCATCAGGCTTCCAAGCAGCTCTCAAGGAAACTCAGTTTTCACACTCTATGCTTAGTGCCCTTTGAGTGCCTAGGACTGAAATGAAGCTTGGTGAGCATCCCACAGAAACGAATGCTCCACAGGCGGGTTTCACATGCCACCAACTCCACATTCTCAGGCAACTTCAGCGCTACAGCCGTTTTCAGATAGCCCTCAATGCAAAGGCTCTAGACACAAATATTGGTGTGAGAGCTAATTCAATCAAGGAAACACTGCATGTTGGTGAAGGGCATATTGAAGAAGGATCAGCCGAGTGGTTCTTGTGGGAGAACAACTCCATTTGCCTCACTAACTTCACACACCATCAGGCTTCCAAGCAGCTCTCAAGGAAACTCAGTTTTCACACTCTATGCTTAGTGCCCTTTGAGTGCATTATCTAGGAATGAAGCTTGGTGAGCATCCCACACAAACGAATGCTCCACATGCGGGTTTCACATGCCACCAACTCCACATTCTCAGGCAACTTCAGCGCCACAGCCGTTTTCAGATAGCCCTCAATGCAAAGGCTCTAGACGCAAATATTGGTGTGAGACCTAATTCAATCAAGGAAACACTGCATGTTGGTGAAGGGCATATTGAAGAAGGATTAGCCGAGTGGTTCTTGTGGGAGAACAACTCCATTTGGCTCAATAACTTCACACACCATCAGGCTTCCAAGCAGCTCTCAAGGAAACTCAGTTTTCACACTCTATGCTTAGTGCCCTTTGCGTGTATTATCTAGGAATGAACCTGGTAGAGCATCGAACACAAACGAATGCTCCACATGCGGGTTTCACATGCCACCAACTCCACATTCACAGGCCACAGCCGTTTTCAGATAGCCCTCAATGCAAAGGCTCTAGACGCAAATATTGGTGTGAGAGCTAATTCAATCAAGGAAACACTGCATGTTGGTGAAGGGCATATTGAAGAAGGATCAGCCGAGTGGTTCTTGTGGGAGAACAACTCCATTTGGCTCACTAACTTCACACACCATCAGGCTTCCAAGCAGCTCTCAAGGAAACTCAGTTTTCACACTCTATGCTTAGTGACCTTTGCGTGCATTATCTAGGAATGAACTGGTAGAGCATCCCACACAAACGAATGCTCCACATGCGGGTTTCACATGCCACCAACTCCACATTCTCAGGCAACTTCAGCGCCACAGCCGTTTTCAGATAGCCCTCAATGCAAAGGCTCTAGACGCAAATATTGTTGTGAGAGCTAATTCAATCAAGGAAACACTGCATGTTGGTGAAGGGCATATTGAAGAAGGATCAGCCGAGTGGTTCTTGTGGGAGAACAACTCCATTTGGCTCACTAACTTCACACACCATCAGGCTTCCAAGCAGCTCTCAAGGAAACTCAGTTTTCACACTCTATGCTTAGTGCCCTTTGAGTGCCTAGGACGGAAATGAAGCTTGGTGAGCATCCAACACAAACGAATGCTCCACATGCGGGTTTCACATGCCACCAACTCCAATTTCTCAGGCAACTTCAGCGCCACAGCCGTTTTCAGATAGCCTCAATGCAAAGGCTCTAGACGCAAATATTGTTGTGCGAGATAATTCAATCAAGGAAACACTGCATGTTGGTGAAGGGCATATTGAAGAAGGATCAGCCGAGTGGTTCTTGTGGGAGAACAACTCCATTTGGCTCACTAACTTCACACACCATCAGGCTTCCAAGCAGCTCTCAAGGAAACTCAGTTTTCACACTCTATGCTTAGTGCACTTTGTGTGCCTTTGACTGAAATGAAGCTTGGTGAGCATCCCACACAAACGAATGCTCCACATGCGGGTTTCACATGCCACCAACTCCACATTCTCAGGAAACTTCAGCGCCACAGCCGTTTTCAGATAGCCCTCAATGCAAAGGCTCTAGACACAAATATTGGTGTGAGAGCTAATTCAATCAAGGAAACACTGCATGTTGGTGAAGGGCATATTGAAGAAGGATCAGCCGAGTGGTTCTTGTGGGAGAACAACTCCATTTGGCTCACTAACTTCACACACCATCAGGCTTCCAAGCAGCTCTCAAGGAAACTCAGTTTTCACACGCTATGCTTAGTGCCCTTTGAGTGCCTAGGACTGAAATGAAGCTTGGTGAGCATCCCACATTTACAAATGCTCCACATGCGGGTTTCACATGACACCAACTCCACATTCACAGGCAACTTCAGCACCACAGCCGTTTTCAGATAGCCCTCAATGCAAAGGCTCTAGACGCAAATATTGGTGTGAGAGCTAATTCAATCAAGGAAACACTGCATGTTGGTGAACGGCATATTGAAGAAGGATCAGCCGAGTGGTTCTTGTGGGAGAACAACTCCATTTGGCTCACTAACTTCACACACCATCAGGCTTCCAAGCAGCTCTCCAGGAAACTCAGTTTTCACACTCTATGCTTAGTGCCCTTTGAGTGCCTAGGACTGAAATGAAGCTTGGTGAGCATCCCACAGAAACGAATGCTCCACAGGCGGGTTTCACATGCCACCAACTCCACATTCTCAGGCAACTTCAGCGCTACAGCCGTTTTCAGATCGCCCTCAATGCAAAGGCTCTAGACGCAAATATTGGTGTGAGAGCTAATTCAATCAAGGAAACACTGCATGTTGGTGAAGGGCATATTGAAGAAGGATCAGGCGAGTGGTTCTTGTGGGAGAACAACTCCATTTGGCTCACTAACTTCACACACCATCAGGCTTCCAAGCAGCTCTCAAGGAAACTCAGTTTTCACACTCTATGCTTAGTGCCCTTTGAGTGCCTAGGACTGAAATGAAGCTTGGTGAGCATCCCACAGAAACGAATGCTCCACAGGCGGGTTTCACATGCCACCAACTCCACATTCTCAGGCAACTTCAGCGCTACAGCCGTTTTCAGATAGCCCTCAATGCAAAGGCTCTAGACGCAAATATTGGTGTGAGAGCTAATTCAATCAAGGAAACACTGCATGTTGGTGAAGGGCATATTGAAGAAGGATCAGCCGAGTGGTTCTTGTGGGAGAACAACTCCATTTGCCTCACTAACTTCACACACCATCAGGCTTCCAAGCAGCTCTCAAGGAAACTCAGTTTTCACACTCTATGCTTAGTGCCCTTTGAGTGCATTATCTAGGAATGAAGCTTGGTGAGCATCCCACACAAACGAATGCTCCACATGCGGGTTTCACATGCCACCAACTCCACATTCTCAGGCAACTTCAGCGCCACAGCCGTTTTCAGATAGCCCTCAATGCAAAGGCTCTAGACGCAAATATTGGTGTGAGACCTAATTCAATCAAGGAAACACTGCATGTTGGTGAAGGGCATATTGAAGAAGGATCAGCCGAGTGGTTCTTGTGGGAGAACAACTCCATTTGGCTCAATAACTTCACACACCATCAGGCTTCCAAGCAGCTCTCAAGGAAACTCAGTTTTCACACTCTATGCTTAGTGCCCTTTGCGTGTATTATCTAGGAATGAACCTGGTAGAGCATCCCACACAAACGAATGCTCCACATGCGGGTTTCACATGCCACCAACTCCACATTCACAGGCCACAGCCGTTTTCAGATAGCCCTCAATGCAAAGGCTCTAGACGCAAATATTGGTGTGAGAGCTAATTCAATCAAGGAAACACTGCATGTTGGTGAAGGGCATATTGAAGAAGGATCAGCCGAGTGGTTCTTGTGGGAGAACAACTCCATTTGGCTCACTAACTTCACACACCATCAGGCTTCCAAGCAGCTCTCAAGGAAACTCAGTTTTCACACTCTATGCTTAGTGACCTTTGCGTGCATTATCTAGGAATGAACTGGTAGAGCATCCCACACAAACGAATGCTCCACATGCGGGTTTCACATGCCACCAACTCACATTCTCAGGCAACTTCAGCGCCACAGCCGTTTTCAGATAGCCCTCAATGCAAAGGCTCTAGACGCAAATATTGTTGTGAGAGCTAATTCAATCAAGGAAACACTGCATGTTGGTGAAGGGCATATTGAAGAAGGATCAGCCGAGTGGTTCTTGTGGGAGAACAACTCCATTTAGCTCACTAACTTCACACACCATCAGGCTTCCAAGCAGCTCTCAAGGAAACTCAGTTTTCACACTCTATGCTTAGTGCCCTTTGAGTGCCTAGGACGGAAATGAAGCTTGGTGAGCATCCAACACAAACGAATGCTCCACATGCGGGTTTCACATGCCACCAACTCCAATTTCTCAGGCAACTTCAGCGCCACAGCCGTTTTCAGATAGCCTCAATGCAAAGGCTCTAGACGCAAATATTGTTGTGCGAGATAATTCAATCAAGGAAACACTGCATGTTGGTGAAGGGCATATTGAAGAAGGATCAGCCGAGTGGTTCTTGTGGGAGAACAACTCCATTTGGCTCACTAACTTCACACACCATCAGGCTTCCAAGCAGCTCTCAAGGAAACTCACTTTCCACACTCTATGCTTAGTGCCCTTTGAGTGCATTATCTAGCAATGAAGCTGGGTGAGCATCCCACACAAACGAATGCTCCACATGCTGGTTTCACATGCCACCAACTCCACATTCTCAGGCAACTTCAGCGCCACAGCCCTTTTCAGATAGCCCTCAATGCAAAGGCTCTAGACACAAATATTGGTGTGAGATCTAATTCAATCAAGGAAACACTGCATGTTGGTGAAGGGCATATTGAAGAAGGATCAGCCGAGTGGTTCTTGTGGGAGAACAACTCCATTTGGCTCACTAACTTCACACACCATCAGGCTTCCAAGCAGCTCTCAAGGAAACTCAGTTTTCACACTCTATGCTTAATGCCCTTTAAGTGCATTATCTAGGAATGAAGCTTGGTGAGCATCCCACAGAAACGAATGCTCCACATGCGGGTTTCACATGCCACCAACTCCACATTCTCAGGCAACTTCAGCGCCACAGCCGTTTTCAGATAGCCCTCAATGCAAAATCTCTAGACGCAAATATTGGTGTGAGAGCTAATTCAATCAAGGAAACACTGCATGTTGGTGAAGGGCATATTGAAGAAGGATCAGCCGAGTGGTTCTTGTGGGAGAACAACTCCATTTGGCTCACTAACTTCACACACCATCAGGCTTCCAAGCAGCTCTCAAGGAAACTCAGTTTTCACACTCTATGCTTAGTGCCCTTTGCGTGCATTATCTAGCTATGAACCTGGTAGAGCATCCCACACAAACGAATGCTCCACATGCGGGTTTCACATGACACCAACTCCACATTCACAGGCAACTTCAGCGCAACAGCCGTTTTCAGATAGCCTCAATGCAAAGGCTCTAGACGCAAATATTGTTGTGAGAGCTAATTCAATCAAGGAAACACTGCATGTTGGTGAAGGGCATATTGAAGAAGGATCAGCCGAGTGGTTCTTGTGGGAGAACAACTCCATTTAGCTCACTAACTTCACACACCATCAGGCTTCCAAGCAGCTCTCAAGGAAACTCAGTTTTCACACTCTATGCTTAGTGCCCTTTGAGTGCCTAGGACTGAAATGAAGCTTGGTGAGCATCCAACACAAACGAATGCTCCACATGCGGGTTTCACATGCCACCAACTCCAATTTCTCAGGCAACTTCAGCGCCACAGCCGTTTTCAGATAGCCTCAAAGCAAAGGCTCTAGACGCAAATATTGTTGTGAGAGATAATTCAATCAAGGAAACACTGCATGTTGGTGAAGGGCATATTGAAGAAGGATCAGCCGAGTGGTTCTTGTGGGAGAACAACTCCATTTGGCTCACTAACTTCACACACCATCAGGCTTCCCAGCAGCTCTCAAGGAAACTCAGTTTTCACACTCTATGCTTAGTGCCCTTTGAGTGCCTAGGACTGAAATGAAGCTTGGTGAGCATCCCACACAAACGAATGCTCCACATGCGGGTTTCACATGCCACCAACTCCACATTCACAGACAACTTCAGCGCCACAGCCGTTTTCAGATAGCCCTCAATGCAAAGGCTCTAGACACAAATATTGGTGTGAGAGCTAATTCAATCAAGGAAACACTGCATGTTGGTGAAGGGCATATTGCAGAAGGATCAGCCGAGTGGTTCTTGTGGAAGAACAACTCCATTTGGCTCACTAACTTCACACACCATCAGGCTTCCAAGCAGCTCTCAAGGAAACTCAGTTTTCACACTCTATGCTTAGTGCCCTTTGAGTGTCTAGGACTGAAATGAACCTGGTAGAGCATCCCACACAAACGAATGCTCCACATGCGGGTTTCACATGACACCAACTCCACATTCTCAGGCAACTTCAGCGCCACAGCCATTCTCAGATAGCCCTCAATGCAAAGGCTCTAGACGCAAATATTGGTGTGAGAGCTAATTCAATCAAGGAAACACTGCATGTTGGTGAAGGGCATATTGAAGAAGGATCAGCCGAGTGGTTCTTGTGGGAGAACAACTCCATTTGGCTCACTAACTTCACACACAATCAGGCTTCCAAGCAGCTCTCAAGGAAACTCAGTTTTCACACTCTATGCTTAGTGCCCTTTGAGTGCCTAGGACTGAAATGAAGCTTGGTGAGCATCCCACACAAACGAATGCTCCACATGCGGGTTTCACATGCCACCAACTCCACATTCACAGGCAACTTCAGTGCCACAGCCGTTTTCAGATAGCCTCAATGCAAAGGCTCTAGACACAAATATTGGTGTGAGAGCTAATTCAATCAAGGAAACACTGCATGTTGGTGAAGGGCATATTGAAGAAGGATCAGCCGAGTGGTTCTTGCGGGAGAACAACTCCATTTGGCTCACTAACTTCACACACCATCAGGCTTCCAAGCAGCTCTCAAGGAAACTCAGTTTTCACACTCTATGCTTAGTGCCCTTTGCGTGCATTATCTAGGAATGAACTGGTAGAGCATCCCACACTTACAAATGCTCCACGTGTGGGTTTCACATGCCACCAACTCCACATTCTCAGGCAACTTCAGCGCCACAGCCGTTTTCAGATAGCCCTCAATGCAAAGGCTCTAGACGCAAATATTGTTGTGAGAGATAATTCAATCAAGGAAACACTGCATGTTGGTGAAGGGCATATTGAAGAAGGATCAGCCGAGTGGTTCTTGTGGGAGAACAACTCCATTTGGCTCACTAACTTCACACACCATCAGGCTTCCCAGCAGCTCTCAAGGAAACTCAGTTTTCACACTCTATGCTTAGTGCCCTTTGAGTGCCTAGGACTGAAATGAAGCTTGGTGAGCATCCCACACAAACGAATGCTCCACATGCGGGTTTCACATGCCACCAACTCCACATTCACAGACAACTTCAGCGCCACAGCCGTTTTCAGATAGCCCTCAATGCAAAGGCTCTAGACACAAATATTGGTGTGAGAGCTAATTCAATCAAGGAAACACTGCATGTTGGTGAAGGGCATATTGCAGAAGGATCAGCCGAGTGGTTCTTGTGGAAGAACAACTCCATTTGGCTCACTAACTTCACACACCATCAGGCTTCCAAGCAGCTCTCAAGGAAACTCAGTTTTCACACTCTATGCTTAGTGCTCTTTGAGTGTCTAGGACTGAAATGAACCTGGTAGAGCATCCACACAAACGAATGCTCCACATGCGGGTTTCACATGACACCAACTCCACATTCTCAGGCAACTTCAGCGCCACAGCCATTTTCAGATAGCCCTCAATGCAAAGGCTCTAGACGCAAATATTGGTGTGAGAGCTAATTCAATCAAGGAAACACTGCATGTTGGTGAAGGGCATATTGAAGAAGGATCAGCCGAGTGGTTCTTGTGGGAGAACAACTCCATTTGGCTCACTAACTTCACACACCATCAGGCTTCCAAGCAGCTCTCAAGGAAACTCAGTTTTCACACTCTATGCTTAGTGCCCTTTGAGTGCCTAGGACTGAAATGAAGCTTGGTGAGCATCCCACACAAACGAATGCTCCACATGCGGGTTTCACATGCCACCAACTCCACATTCACAGGCAACTTCAGTGCCACAGCCGTTTTCAGATAGCCTCAATGCAAAGGCTCTAGACGCAAATATTGGTGTGAGAGCTAATTCAATCAAGGAAACACTGCATGTTGGTGAAGGGCATATTGAAGAAGGATCAGCCGAGTGGTTCTTGCGGGAGAACAACTCCATTTGGCTCACTAACTTCACACACCATCAGGCTTCCAAGCAGCTCTCCAGGAAACTCAGTTTTCACACTCTATGCTTAGTGCCCTTTGAGTGCCTAGGACTGAAATGAAGCTTGGTGAGCATCCCACAGAAACGAATGCTCCACAGGCGGGTTTCACATGCCACCAACTCCACATTCTCAGGCAACTTCAGCGCTACAGCCGTTTTCAGATCGCCCTCAATGCAAAGGCTCTAGACGCAAATATTGGTGTGAGAGCTAATTCAATCAAGGAAACACTGCATGTTGGTGAAGGGCATATTGAAGAAGGATCAGGCGAGTGGTTCTTGTGGGAGAACAACTCCATTTGGCTCACTAACTTCACACACCATCAGGCTTCCAAGCAGCTCTCAAGGAAACTCAGTTTTCACACTCTATGCTTAGTGCCCTTTGAGTGCCTAGGACTGAAATGAAGCTTGGTGAGCATCCCACAGAAACGAATGCTCCACAGGCGGGTTTCACATGCCACCAACTCCACATTCTCAGGCAACTTCAGCGCTACAGCCGTTTTCAGATAGCCCTCAATGCAAAGGCTCTAGACACAAATATTGGTGTGAGAGCTAATTCAATCAAGGAAACACTGCATGTTGGTGAAGGGCATATTGAAGAAGGATCAGCCGAGTGGTTCTTGTGGGAGAACAACTCCATTTGCCTCACTAACTTCACACACCATCAGGCTTCCAAGCAGCTCTCAAGGAAACTCACTTTCCACACTCTATGCTTAGTGCCCTTTGAGTGCATTATCTAGGAATGAAGCTTGGTGAGCATCCCACACAAACGAATGCTCCACATGCGGGTTTCACATGCCACCAACTCCACATTCTCAGGCAACTTCAGCGCCACAGCCGTTTTCAGATAGCCCTCAATGCAAAGGCTCTAGACGCAAATATTGGTGTGAGACCTAATTCAATCAAGGAAACACTGCATGTTGGTGAAGGGCATATTGAAGAAGGATCAGCCGAGTGGTTCTTGTGGGAGAACAACTCCATTTGGCTCAATAACTTCACACACCATCAGGCTTCCAAGCAGCTCTCAAGGAAACTCAGTTTTCACACTCTATGCTTAGTGCCCTTTGCGTGTATTATCTAGGAATGAACCTGGTAGAGCATCCCACACAAACGAATGCTCCACATGCGGGTTTCACATGCCACCAACTCCACATTCACAGGCCACAGCCGTTTTCAGATAGCCCTCAATGCAAAGGCTCTAGACGCAAATATTGGTGTGAGAGCTAATTCAATCAAGGAAACACTGCATGTTGGTGAAGGGCATATTGAAGAAGGATCAGCCGAGTGGTTCTTGTGGGAGAACAACTCCATTTGGCTCACTAACTTCACACACCATCAGGCTTCCAAGCAGCTCTCAAGGAAACTCAGTTTTCACACTCTATGCTTAGTGCCCTTTGAGTGCCTAGGACTGAAATGAAGCTTGGTGAGCATCCCACACAAACGAATGCTCCACATGTGGGTTTCACATGCCACCAACTCCACATTCTCAGGCAACTTCAGCGCCACAGCCGTTTTCAGATAGCCCTCAATGCAAAGGCTCTAGACGCAAATATTGGTGTGAGAGCTAATTCAATCAAGGAAACACTGCATGTTGGTGAAGGGCATATTGAAGAAGGATCATGCGAGTGGTTCTTGTGGGAAAACAACTCCATTTGGCTCACTAACTTCACACACCATCAGGCTTCCAAGCAGCTCTCAAGGAAACTCAGTTTTCACACTCTATGCTTAGTGCCCTTTGAGTGCATTATCTAGGAATGAAGCTTGGTGAGCATCCCACACAAACGAATGCTCCACATGCGGGTTTCACATGCCACCAACTCCACATTCTCAGGCAACTTCAGCGCCACAGCCGTTTTCAGATGGCCCTCAATGCAAAGGCTCCAGACGCAAATATTGGTGTGAGAGCTAATTCAATCAAGGAAACACTGCATGTTGGTGAAGGGCATATTGAAGAAGGATCAGCCGAGTGATTCTTGTGGGAGAACAACTCCATTTGGCTCACTAACTTCACACAACATCAGGCTTCCAAGCAGCTCTCAAGGAAACTCGGTTTTCACACTCTATGCTTAGTGCCCTTTGAGTGCATTATCTAGGAATGAAGCTTGGTGAGCATCCCACACAAACGAATGCTCCACATGCGGGTTTCACATGCCACCAACTCCACATTCACAGGCAACTTCAGCGCCACAGCCGTTTTCAGATAGCCCTCAATGCAAAGGCTCTAGACGCAAATATTGGTGTGAGACCTAATTCAATCAAGGAAACACTGCATGTTGGTGAAGGGCATATTGAAGAAGGATCAGCCGAGTGGTTCTTGTGGGAGAACAACTCCATTTGGCTCACTAACTTCACACACCATCAGGCTTCCAAGCAGCTCTCAAGGAAACTCAGTTTTCACACTCTATGCTTAGTGCCCTTTGAGTGCCAAGGACTGAAATGAAGCTTGGTGAGCATCCCACATTTACAAATGCTCCACATGCGGGTTTCACATGACACCAACTCCACATTCACAGGCAACTTCAGCACCACAGCCGTTTTCAGATAGCCCTCAATGCAAAGGCTCTAGACGCAAATATTGGTGTGAGAGCTAATTCAATCAAGGAAACACTGCATGTTGGTGAACGGCATATTGAAGAAGGATCAGGCGAGTGGTTCTTGTGGGAGAACAACTCCATTTGGCTCACTAAATTCACACACCATCAGGCTTCCAAGCAGCTCTCAAGGAAACTCAGTTTTCACACTCTATGCTTAGTGCCCTTTGAGTGCCTAGGACTGAAATGAAGCTTGGTGAGCATCCCACAGAAACGAATGCTCCACAGGCGGGTTTCACATGCCACCAACTCCACATTCTCAGGCAACTTCAGCGCTACAGCCGTTTTCAGATAGCCCTCAATGCAAAGGCTCTAGACACAAATATTGGTGTGAGAGCTAATTCAATCAAGGAAACATTGCATGTTGGTGAAGGGCATATTGAAGAAGGATTAGCCGAGTGGTTCTTGTGGGAGAACAACTCCATTTGCCTCACTAACTTCACACACCATCAGGCTTCCAAGCAGCTCTCAAGGAAACTCAGTTTTCACACTCTATGCTTAGTGCCCTTTGAGTGCATTATCTAGGAATGAAGCTTGGTGAGCATCCCACACAAACGAATGCTCCACAGGCGGGTTTCACATGCCACCAACTCCACATTCACAGGCAACTTCAGCGCCACAGCCGTTTTCAGATAGCCCTCAATGCAAAGGCTCTAGACGCAAATATTGGTGTGAGACCTAATTCAATCAAGGAAACACTGCATGTTGGTGAAGGGCATATTGAAGAAGGATCAGCCGAGTGGTTCTTGTGGGAGAACAACTCCATTTGGCTCAATAACTTCACACACCATCAGGCTTCCAAGCAGCTCTCAAGGAAACTCAGTTTTCACACTCTATGCTTAGTGCCCTTTGCGTGCATTATCTAGGAATGAACCTGGTAGAGCATCCCACACAAACGAATGCTCCACATGCGGGTTTCACATGCCACCAACTCCACATTCACAGGCCACAGCCGTTTTCAGATAGCCCTCAATGCAAAGGCTCTAGACACAAATATTGGTGTGAGAGCTAATTCAATCAAGGAAACACTGCATGTTGGTGAAGGGCATATTGAAGAAGGATCAGCCGAGTGGTTCTTGTGGGAGAACAACTCCATTTGGCTCACTAACTTCACACACCATCAGGCTTCCAAGCAGCTCTCAAGGAAACTCAGTTTTCACACTCTATGCTTAGTGCCCTTTGAGTGCCTAGGACTGAAATGAAGCTTGGTGAGCATCCCACACAAACGAATGCTCCACATGCGGGTTTCACATGCCACCAACTCCACATTCACAGGCAACTTCAGCGCCACAGCCGTTTTCAGATAGCCCTCAATGCAAAGGCTCTAGACGCAAATATTGGTGTGAGAGCTAATTCAATCAAGGAAACACTGCATGTTGGTGAAGGGCATATTGAAGAAGGTACAGCCGAGTGGTTCTTGTGGGAAAACAACTCCATTTGGCTCACTAACTTCACACACCATCAGGCTTCCAAGCAGCTCTCAAGGAAACTCAGTTTTCACACACAATGCTTAGTGCCCTTTGAGTGGCTAGGACTGAAATGAAGCTTGGTGAGCATCCCACACAAACGAATGCTCCACATGCGGGTTTCACATGCCACCAACTCCACATTCTCAGGCAACTTCAGCGCCACAGCCGTTTTCAGATAGCCCTCAATGCAAAGGCTCTAGACGCAAATATTGGTGTGAGAGCTAATTCAATCAAGGAAACACTGCATGTTGGTGAAGGGCATATTGAAGAAGGATCAGCCGAGTGATTCTTGTGGGAGAACAACTCCATTTGGCTCACTAACTTCACACACCATCAGGCTTCCAAGCAGCTCTCAAGGAAACTCGGTTTTCACACTCTATGCTTAGTGCCCTTTGAGTGCCTAGGACTGAAATGAAGCTTGCTGAGCATCCCACACAAACGAATGCTCCACATGCGGGTTTCACATGCCACCAACTCCACATTCACAGGCAACTTCAGCGCCACAGCCGTTTTCAGATAGCCCTCAATGCAAAGGCTCTAGACGCAAATATTGGTGTGAGAGCTAATTCAATCAAGGAAACACTGCATGTTGGTGAAGGGCATATTGAAGAAGGATCAGCCGAGTGGTTCTTGTGGGAGAACAACTCCATTTGGATCACTAACTTCACACACCATCAGGCTTCCAAGCAGCTCTCAAGGAAACTCAGTTTTCACACTATATGCTTAGTGCCCTTTGCGTGCATTATCTAGGAATGAACCTGGTAGAGCATCCCACACAAACGAATGCTCCACATGCGGGTTTCACATGCCACCAACTCCACATTCACAGGCAACTTCAGCGCCACAGCCGTTTTCAGATAGCCCTCAATGCAAAGGCTCTAGACGCAAATATTGGTGTGAGAGCTAATTCAATCAAGGAAACACTGCATGTTGGTGAAGGGCATATTGAAGAAGGATCAGCCGAGTGGTTCTTGTGGGAGAACAACTCCATTTGGCTCACTAACTTCACACACCATCAGGCTTCCCAGCAGCTCTCAAGGAAACTCAGTTTTCACACTCTATGCTTAGTGCCCTTTGAGTGCCTAGGACTGAAATGAAGCTTGGTGAGCATCCCACACAAACGAATGCTCCACATTCGGGTTTCACATGCCACCAACTCCACATTCTCAGGCAACTTCAGCGCCACAGCTGTTTTCAGATAGCCCTCAATGCAAAGGCTCTAGACGCAAATATTGGTGTGAGAGCTAATTCAATCAAGGAAACACTGCATGTTGGTGAAGGGCATATTGGAAAGGATCAGCTGAGTGGTTCTTGTGGGAGAACAACTCCATTTGGCTCACTAACTTCACACACCATCAGGCTTCCAAGCAGCTTTCAAGGAAACTCAGTTTTCACACTCTATGCTTAGTGCCCTTTGAGTGCCTAGGACTGAAATGAAGCGTGTTGAGCATCCCACACAAACGAATGCTCCACATGCGGGTTTCACATGCCACCAACTCCACATTCTCAGGCAACTTCAGCGCCACAGCCGTTTTCAGATAGCCTCAATGCAAAGGCTCTAGACGCAAATATTGGTGTGAGAGCTAATTCAATCAAGGAAACAATGCATGTTGGTGAAGGGCATATTGAAGAAGGATCAGCCGAGTGGTTCTTGTGGGAGAACAACTCCATTTGGCTCACTAACTTCACACACCATCAGGCTTCCAAGCAGCTCTCAAGGAAACTCAGTTTTCACACTCTATGCTTAGTGCCCTTTGAGTGCCTAGGACTGAAATGAAGCTTGGTGAGCATCCCACACAAACGAATGCTCCACATGCGGGTTTCACATGCCACCAACTCCACATTCTCAGGCAACTTCAGCGCCACAGCCGTTTTCAGATAGCCTCAATGCAAAGGCTCTAGACGCAAATATTGGTGTGAGAGCTAATTCAATCAAGGAAACACTGCATGTTGGTGAAGGGCATATTGAAGAAGGATCAGCCGAGTGGTTCTTGTGGGAGAACAACTCCATTTGGCTCACTAACTTCACACATCATCAGGCTTCCAAGCAGCTCTCAAGGAAACTCAGTTTTCACACTCTATGCTTAGTGCCCTTTGCGTGCATTATCTAGGAATGAACCTGGTAGAGCATCCCACACAAACGAATGCTCCACATGCGGGTTTCACATGCCTCCAACTCCACATTCACAGGCCACAGCCGTTTTCAGATAGCCCTCAATGCAAAGGCTCTAGACACAAATATTGGTGTGAGAGCTAATTCAATCAAGGAAACACTGCATGTTGGTGAAGGGCATATTGAAGAAGGATCAGCCGAGTGGTTCTTGTGGGAGAACAACTCCATTTGGCTCACTAACTTCACACACCATCAGGCTTCCAAGCAGCTCTCAAGGAAACTCAGTTTTCACACTCTATGCTTAGTGCCCTTTGCGTGCATTATCTAGGAATGAACCTGGTAGAGCATCCCACACAACGAATGCTCCACATGCGGGTTTCACATGCCACCAACTCCACATTCACAGGCAACTTCAGCGCCACAGCCGTTTTCAGATAGCCCTCAATGCAAAGGCTCTAGACGCAAATATTGGTGTGAGAGCTAATTCAATCAAGGAAACACTGCATGTTGGTGAAGGGCATATTGAAGAAGGATCAGCCGAGTGGTTCTTGTGGGAGAACAACTCCATTTGGCTCACTAACTTCACACACCATCAGGCTTCCAAGCAGCTCTCAAGGAAACTCAGTTTTCACACTCTATGCTTAGTGCCCTTTGAGTGCCTAGGACTGAAATGAAGCTTGGTGAGCATCCCACACAAACGAATGCTCCACATGCGGGTTTCACATGCCACCAACTCCACATTCTCAGGCAACTTCAGCGCCACAGCCGTTTTCAGATAGCCCTCAAAGCAAAGGCTTTAGACGCAAATATTTGTGTGAGAGCTAATTCAATTAAGGAAACACTGCATGTTGGTGAAGGGCATATTGAAGAAGGATCAGCCGAGTGGTTCTTGTGGGAGAACAACTCCATTTGGCTCACTAACTTCACACACCATCAGGCTTCCAAGCAGCTCTCAAGGAAACTCAGTTTTCACACTCTATGCTTAGTGCCCTTTGAGTGCCTAGGACTGAAATGAAGCTTGGTGAGCATCCCACAGAAACGAATGCTCCACATGCGGGTTTCACATGCCACCAACTCCACATTCTCAGGCAACTATAGCGCTACAGCCGTTTTCAGATCGCCCTCAATGCAAAGGCTCTAGACGCAAATATTGGTGTGAGAGCTAATTCAATCAAGGAAACACTGCATGTTGGTGAAGGGCATATTGAAGAAGGATCAGCCGAGTGGTTCTTGTGGGAGAACAACTCCATTTGCCTCACTAACTTCACACACCATCAGGCTTCCAAGCAGCTCTCAAGGAAACTCAGTTTTCACACTCTATGCTTAGTGCCCTTTGAGTGCATTATCTAGGAATGAAGCTTGGTGAGCATCCCACACAAACGAATGCTCCACATGCGGGTTTCACATGCCACCAACTCCACATTCACAGGCCACAGCCGTTTTCAGATAGCCCTCAATGCAAAGGCTCTAGACACAAATATTGGTGTGAGAGCTAATTCAATCAAGGAAACACTGCATGTTGGTGAAGGGCATATTGAAGAAGGATCAGCCGAGTGGTTCTTGTGGGAGAACAACTCCATTTGGCTCACTAACTTCACACACCATCAGGCTTCCAAGCAGCTTTCAAGGAAACTCAGTTTTCACACTCTATGCTTAGTGCCCTTTGAGTGCCTAGGACGGAAATGAAGCTTGGTGAGCATCCCACACAAACGAATGCTCCACATGCGGGTTTCACATGCCACCAACTCCACATTCACAGGCAACTTCAGCGCCACAGCCGTTTTCAGATAGCCTCAATGCAAAGGCTCTAGACGCAAATATTGGTGTGAGAGCTAATTCAATCAAGGAAACAATGCATGTTGGTGAAGGGCATATTGAAGAAGGATTAGCCGAGTGGTTCTTGTGGGAGAACAACTCCATTTGGCTCACTAACTTCACACACCATCAGGCTTCCAAGCAGCTCTCAAGGAAACTCAGTTTTCACACTCTATGCTTAGTGCCCTTTGAGTGCCTAGGACTGAAATGAAGCTTGGTGAGCATCCCACACAAACGAATGCTCCACATGCGGGTTTCACATGCCACCAACTCCACATTCTCAGGCAACTTCAGCGCCACAGCCGTTTTCAGATAGCCTCAATGCAAAGGCTCTAGACGCAAATATTGGTGTGAGAGCTAATTCAATCAAGGAAACACTGCATGTTGGTGAAGGGCATATTGAAGAAGGATCAGCCGAGTGGTTCTTGTGGGAGAACAACTCCATTTGGCTCACTAACTTCACACAACATCAGGCTTCCAAGCAGCTCTCAAGGAAACTCAGTTTTCACACTCTATGCTTAGTGCACTTTGTGTGCCTTTGACTGAAATGAAGCTTGGTGAGCATCCCACACAAACGAATGCTCCACATGCGGGTTTCACATGCCACCAACTCCACATTCTCAGGCAACTTCAGCGCCACAGCCGTTTTCAGATAGCCCTCAATGCAAAGGCTCTAGACACAAATATTGGTGTGAGAGCTAATTCAATCAAGGAAACACTGCATGTTGGTGAAGGGCATATTGAAGAAGGATCAGCCGAGTGGTTCTTGTGGGAGAACAACTCCATTTGGCTCACTAACTTCACACACCATCAGGCTTCCAAGCAGCTCTCAAGGAAACTCAGTTTTCACACTCTATGCTTAGTGCCCTTTGCGTGCATTATCTAGGAATGAACCTGGTAGAGCATCCCACACAAACGAATGCTCCACATGCGGGTTTCACATGCCACCAACTCCACATTCACAGGCAACTTCAGCGCCACAGCCGTTTTCAGATAGCCCTCAATGCAAAGGCTCTAGACGCAAATATTGGTGTGAGAGCTAATTCAATCAAGGAAACACTGCATGTTGGTGAAGAGCATATTGAAGAAGGATCAGGCGAGTGGTTCTTGTGGGAGAACAACTCCATTTGGCTCACTAACTTCACACACCATCAGGCTTCCAAGCAGCTCTCAAGGAAACTCAGTTTTCACACTCTATGCTTAGTGCCCTTTGAGTGCCTAGGACTGAAATGAAGCTTGGTGAGCATCCCACACAAACGAATGCTCCACATGCGGGTTTCACATGCCACCAACTCCACATTCTCAGGCAACTTGAGCGCCACAGCTGTTTTCAGATAGCCCTCAATGCAAAGGCTCTAGACGCAAATATTGGTGTGAGAGCTAATTCAATCAAGGAAACACTGCATGTTGGTGAAGGGCATATTGGAAAGGATCAGCTGAGTGGTTCTTGTGGGAGAACAACTCCATTTGGCTCACTAACTTCACACACCATCAGGCTTCCAAGCAGCTCTCAAGGAAACTCAGTTTTCACACTCTATGCTTAGTGCCCTTTGAGTGCCTAGGACTGAAATGAAGCGTGTTGAGCATCCACACAAACGAATGCTCCACATGCGGGTTTCACATGCCACCAACTCCACATTCTCAGGCAACTTCAGCGCCACAGCCGTTTTCAGATAGCCTCAATGCAAAGGCTCTAGACGCAAATATTGGTGTGAGAGCTAATTCAATCAAGGAAACAATGCATGTTGGTGAAGGGCATATTGAAGAAGGATCAGCCGAGTGGTTCTTGTGGGAGAACAACTCCATTTGGCTCACTAACTTCACACACCATCAGGCTTCCAAGCAGCTCTCAAGGAAACTCAGTTTTCACACTCTATGCTTAGTGCCCTTTGAGTGCCTAGGACTGAAATGAAGCTTGGTGAGCATCCCACACAAACGAATGCTCCACATGCGGGTTTCACATGCCACCAACTCCACATTCTCAGGCAACTTCAGCGCCACAGCCGTTTTCAGATAGCCTCAATGCAAAGGCTCTAGACGCAAATATTGGTGTGAGAGCTAATTCAATCAAGGAAACACTGCATGTTGGTGAAGGGCATATTGAAGAAGGATCAGCCGAGTGGTTCTTGTGGGAGAACAACTCCATTTGGCTCACTAACTTCACACATCATCAGGCTTCCAAGCAGCTCTCAAGGAAACTCAGTTTTCACACTCTATGCTTAGTGCCCTTTGCGTGCATTATCTAGCTATGAACCTGGTAGAGCATCCCACACAAACGAATGCTCCACATGCGGGTTTCACATGCCACCAACTCCACATTCACAGGCCACAGCCGTTTTCAGATAGCCCTCAATGCAAAGGCTCTAGACACAAATATTGGTGTGAGAGCTAATTCAATCAAGGAAACACTGCATGTTGGTGAAGGGCATATTGAAGAAGGATCAGCCGAGTGGTTCTTGTGGGAGAACAACTCCATTTGGCTCACTAACTTCACACACCATCAGGCTTCCAAGCAGCTCTCAAGGAAACTCAGTTTTCACACTCTATGCTTAGTGCCCTTTGCGTGCATTATCTAGGAATGAACCTGGTAGAGCATCCCACACAACGAATGCTCCACATGCGGGTTTCACATGCCACCAACTCCACATTCACAGGCAACTTCAGCGCCACAGCCGTTTTCAGATAGCCCTCAATGCAAAGGCTCTAGACGCAAATATTGGTGTGAGAGCTAATTGAATCAAGGAAACACTGCATGTTGGTGAAGGGCATATTGAAGAAGGATCAGCCGAGTGGTTCTTGTGGGAGAACAACTCCATTTGGCTCACTAACTTCACACACCATCAGGCTTCCAAGCAGCTCTCAAGGAAACTCAGTTTTCACACTCTATGCTTAGTGCCCTTTGAGTGCCTAGGACTGAAATGAAGCTTGGTGAGCATCCCACATTTACAAATGCTCCACATGCGGGTTTCACATGACACCAACTCCACATTCACAGGCAACTTCAGCACCACAGCCGTTTTCAGATAGCCCTCAATGCAAAGGCTCTAGACGCAAATATTTGTGTGAGAGCTAATTCAATTAAGGAAACACTGCATGTTGGTGAAGGGCATATTGAAGAAGGATCAGCCGAGTGGTTCTTGTGGGAGAACAACTCCATTTGGCTCACTAACTTCACACAACATCAGGCTTCCAAGCAGCTCTCAAGGAAACTCAGTTTTCACACTCTATGCTTAGTGCCCTTTGATTGCCTAGGACTGAAATGAAGCTTGGTGAGCATCCCACAGAAACGAATGCTCCACAGGCGGGTTTCACATGCCACCAACTCCACATTCTCAGGCAACTTCAGCGCCACAGCCGTTTTCAGATAGCCCTCAATGCAAAGGCTCTAGACGCAAATATGGTGTGAGAGCTAATTCAATCAAGGAAACACTGCATGTTGGTGAAGGGCATATTGAAGAAGGATCAGGCGAGTGGTTCTTGTGGGAGAACAACTCCATTTGCCTCACTAACTTCACACACCATCAGGCTTCCAAGCAGCTCTCAAGGAAACTCAGTTTTCACTCTATGCTTAGTGCCCTTTGAGTGCATTATCTAGGAATGAAGCTTGGTGAGCATCCCACACAAACGAATGCTCCACATGCGGGTTTCACATGCCACCAACTCCACATTCACAGGCAACTTCAGTGCCACAGCCGTTTTCAGATAGCCCTCAATGCAAAGGCTCTAGACTCAAATATTGGTGTGAGAGCTAATTCAATCAAGGAAACACTGCATGTTGGTGAAGGGCATATTGAAGAAGGATCAGCCGAGTGGTTCTTGTGGGAGAACAACTCCATTTGGCTCACTAACTTCACACACCTTCAGGCTTCCAAGCAGCTCTCAAGGAAACTCAGTTTTCACACTCTATGCTTAGTGCCCTTTGCGTGCATTATCTAGGAATGAACCTGGTAGAGCATCCCACACAAACGAATGCTCCACATGCGGTTTTCACATGCCACCAACTCCACATTCACAGGCCACAGCCGTTTTCAGATAGCCCTCAATGCAAAGGCTCTAGACACAAATATTGGTGTGAGAGCTAATTCAATCAAGGAAACACTGCATGTTGGTGAAGGGCATATTGAAGAAGGATCAGCCGAGTGGTTCTTGTGGGAGAACAACTCCATTTGGCTCACTAACTTCACACACCATCAGGCTTCCAAGCAGCTCTCAAGGAAACTCAGTTTTCACACTCTATGCTTAGTGCCCTTTGAGTGCCTAGGACGGAAATGAAGCTTGGTGAGCATCCCACACAAACGAATGCTCCACATGCGGGTTTCACATGCCACCAACTCCACATTCTCAGGCAACTTCAGCGCCACAGCCGTTTTCAGATAGCCTCAATGCAAAGGCTCTAGACGCAAATATTGGTGTGAGAGCTAATTCAATCAAGGAAACAATGCATGTTGGTGAAGGGCATATTGAAGAAGGATCAGCCGAGTGGTTCTTGTGGGAGAACAACTCCATTTGGTTCACTAACTTCACACACCATCAGGCTTCCAAGCAGCTCTCAAGGAAACTCAGTTTTCACACTCTATGCTTAGTGCCCTTTGAGTGCCTAGGACTGAAATGAAGCTTGGTGAGCATCCCCACACAAACGAATGCTCCACAGCGGGGTTTCACATGCCACCAACTCCACATTCTCAGGCAACTTCAGCGCCACAGCCGTTTTCAGATAGCCTCAATGCAAAGGCTCTAGACGCAAATATTGGTGTGAGAGCTAATTCAATCAAGGAAACACTGCATGTTGGTGAAGGGCATATTGAAGAAGGATCAGCCGAGTGGTTCTTGTGGGAGAACAACTCCATTTGGCTCACTAACTTCACACAACATCAGGCTTCCAAGCAGCTCTCAAGGAAACTCAGTTTTCACACTCTATGCTAAGTGCACTTTGTGTGCCTTTGACTGAAATGAAGCTTGGTGAGCATCCCACACAAACGAATGCTCCACATGCGGGTTTCACATGCCACCAACTCCACATTCTCAGGCAACTTCAGCGCCACAGCCGTTTTCAGATAGCCCTCAATGCAAAGGCTCTAGACACAAATATTGGTGTGAGAGCTAATTCAATCAAGGAAACACTGCATGTTGGTGAAGGGCATATTGAAGAAGGATCAGCCGAGTGGTTCTTGTGGGAGAACAACTCCATTTGGCTCACTAACTTCACACACCATCAGGCTTCCAAGCAGCTCTCAAGGAAACTCAGTTTTCACACTCTATGCTTAGTGCCCTTTGCGTGCATTATCTAGGAATGAACCTGGTAGAGCATCCCACACAAACGAATGCTCCACATGCGGGTTTCACATGCCACCAACTCCACATTCACAGGCAACTTCAGCGTCACAGCCGTTTTCAGATAGCCCTCAATGCAAAGGCTCTAGACGCAAATATTGGTGTGAGAGCTAATTCAATCAAGGAAACACTGCATGTTGGTGAAGGGCATATTGAAGAAGGATCAGCCGAGTGGTTCTTGTGGGAGAACAACTCCATTTGGCTCACTAACTTCACACACCATCAGGCTTCCAAGCAGCTCTCAAGGAAACTCAGTTTTCACACTCTATGCTTAGTGCCCTTTGCGTGCATTATCTAGGAATGAACCTGGTAGAGCATCCCACACAAATGAATGCTCCACATGCGGGTTTCACATGCCACCAACTCCACATTCTCAGGCAACTTCAGCGTCACAGCCGTTTTCAGATAGCCCTCAATGCAAAGGCTCTAGACGCAAATATTGGTGTGAGAGCTAATTCAATCAAGGAAACACTGCATGTTGGTGAAGGGCATATTGAAGAAGGATCAGCCGAGTGGTTCTTGTGGGAGAACAACTCCATTTGGCTCACTAACTTCACACAACATCAGGCTTCCAAGCAGCTCTCAAGGAAACTCAGTTTTCACACTCTATGCTTAGTGCCCTTTGAGTGCCTAGGACTGAAATGAAGCTTGGTGAGCATCCCACACAAACGAATGCTCCACAGGCGGGTTTCACATGCCACCAACTCCACATTCTCAGGCAACTTCAGCGCTACAGCCGTTTTCAGATCGCCCTCAATGCAAAGGCTCTAGACGCAAATATTGGTGTGAGAGCTAATTCAATCAAGGAAACACTGCATGTTGGTGAAGGGCATATTGAAGAAGGATCAGCCGAGTGGTTCTTGTGGGAGAACAACTCCATTTGCCTCACTAACTTCACACACCATCAGGCTTCCAAGCAGCTCTCAAGGAAACTCAGTTTTCACACTCTATGCTTAGTGCCCTTTGAGTGCATTATCTAGGAATGAAGCTTAGTGAGCATCCCACACAAACGAATGCTCCACATGCGGGTTTCACATGCCACCAACTCCACATTCACAGGCAACTTCAGTGCCACAGCCGTTTTCAGATAGCCCTCAATGCAAAGGCTCTAGACGCAAATATTGGTGTGAGAGCTAATTCAATCAAGGAAACACTGCATGTTGGTGAAGGGCATATTGAAGAAGGATCAGCCGAGTGGTTCTTGTGGGAGAACAACTCCATTTGGCTCACTAACTTCACACACCTTCAGGCTTCCAAGCAGCTCTCAAGGAAACTCAGTTTTCACACTCTATGCTTAGTGCCCTTTGCGTGCATTATCTAGGAATGAACCTGGTAGAGCATCCCACACAAACGAATGCTCCACATGCGGTTTTCACATGCCACCAACTCCACATTCACAGGCCACAGCCGTTTTCAGATAGCCCTCAATGCAAAGGCTCTAGACACAAATATTGGTGTGAGAGCTAATTCAATCAAGGAAACACTGCATGTTGGTGAAGGGCATATTGAAGAAGGATCAGCCGAGTGGTTCTTGTGGGAGAACAACTCCATTTGGCTCACTAACTTCACACACCATCAGGCTTCCAAGCAGCTCTCAAGGAAACTCAGTTTTCACACTCTATGCTTAGTGCCCTTTGAGTGCCTAGGACGGAAATGAAGCTTGGTGAGCATCCCACACAAACGAATGCTCCACACGCGGGTTTCACATGCCACCAACTCCACATTCTCAGGCAACTTCAGCGCCACAGCCGTTTTCAGATAGCCCTCAATGCAAAGGCTCTAGACACAAATATTGGTGTGAGAGCTAATTCAATCAAGGAAACACTGCATGTTGGTGAAGGGCATATTGAAGAAGGATCAGCCGAGTGGTTCTTGTGGGAGAACAACTCCATTTGGCTCACTAACTTCACACACCATCAGGCTTCCAAGCAGCTCTCAAGGAAACTCAGTTTTCACACTCTATGCTTAGTGCCCTTTGCGTGCATTATCTAGGAATGAACCTGGTAGAGCATCCCACACAAATGAATGCTCCACATGCGGGTTTCACATGCCACCAACTCCACATTCACAGGCAACTTCAGCGTCACAGCCGTTTTCAGATAGCCCTCAATGCAAAGGCTCTAGACGCAAATATTGGTGTGAGAGCTAATTCAATCAAGGAAACACTGCATGTTGGTGAAGGGCATATTGAAGAAGGATCAGCCGAGTGGTTCTTGTGGGAGAACAACTCCATTTGGCTCACTAACTTCACACAACATCAGGCTTCCAAGCAGCTCTCAAGGAAACTCAGTTTTCACACTCTATGCTTAGTGCCCTTTGAGTGCCTAGGACTGAAATGAAGCTTGGTGAGCATCCCACACAAACGAATGCTCCACAGGCGGGTTTCACATGCCACCAACTCCACATTCTCAGGCAACTTCAGCGCTACAGCCGTTTTCAGATAGCCCTCAATGCAAAGGCTCTAGACGCAAATATTGGTGTGAGAGCTAATTCAATCAAGGAAACACTGCATGTTGGTGAAGGGCATATTGAAGAAGGATCAGGCGAGTGGTTCTTGTGGGAGAACAACTCCATTTGCCTCACTAACTTCACACACCATCAGGCTTCCAAGCAGCTCTCAAGGAAACTCAGTTTTCACACTCTATGCTTAGTGCCCTTTGAGTGCATTATCTAGGAATGAAGCTTAGTGAGCATCCCACACAAACGAATGCTCCACATGCGGGTTTCACATGCCACCAACTCCACATTCACAGGCAACTTCAGTGCCACAGCCGTTTTCAGATAGCCCTCAATGCAAAGGCTCTAGACGCAAATATTGGTGTGAGAGCTAATTCAATCAAGGAAACACTGCATGTTGGTGAAGGGCATATTGAAGAAGGATCAGCCGAGTGGTTCTTGTGGGAGAACAACTCCATTTGGCTCACTAACTTCACACACCATCAGGCTTCCAAGCAGCTCTCAAGGAAACTCAGTTTTCACACTCTATGCTTAGTGCCCTTTGCGTGCATTATCTAGGAATGAACCTGGTAGAGCATCCCACACAAACGAATGCTCCACATGCGGGTTTCACATGCCACCAACTCCACATTCACAGGCCACAGCCGTTTTCAGATAGCCCTCAATGCAAAGGCTCTAGACACAAATATTGGTGTGAGAGCTAATTCAATCAAGGAAACACTGCATGTTGGTGAAGGGCATATTGAAGAAGGATCAGCCGAGTGGTTCTTGTGGGAGAACAACTCCATTTGGCTCACTAACTTCACACACCATCAGGCTTCCAAGCAGCTCTCAAGGAAACTCAGTTTTCACACTCTATGCTTAGTGCCCTTTGAGTGCCTAGGACGGAAATGAAGCTTGGTGAGCATCCCACACAAACGAATGCTCCACATGCGGGTTTCACATGCCACCAACTCCACATTCTCAGGCAACTTCAGCGCCACAGCCGTTTTCAGATAGCCTCAATGCAAAGGCTCTAGACGCAAATATTGGTGTGAGAGCTAATTCAATCAAGGAAACAATGCATGTTGGTGAAGGGCATATTGAAGAAGGATCAGCCGAGTGGTTCTTGTGGGAGAACAACTCCATTTGGCTCACTAACTTCACACACCATCAGGCTTCCAAGCAGCTCTCAAGGAAACTCAGTTTTCACACTCTATGCTTAGTGCCCTTTGAGTGCCTAGGACTGAAATGAAGCTTGGTGAGCATCCCACACAAACGAATGCTCCACATGCGGGTTTCGCATGCCACCAACTCCACATTCTCAGGCAACTTCAGCGCCACAGCCGTTTTCAGATAGCCTCAATGCAAAGGCTCTAGACGCAAATATTGGTGTGAGAGCTAATTCAATCAAGGAAACACTGCATGTTGGTGAAGGGCATATTGAAGAATGATCAGCCGAGTGGTTCTTGTGGGAGAACAACTCCATTTGGCTCACTAACTTCACACAACATCAGGCTTCCAAGCAGCTCTCAAGGAAACTCAGTTTTCACACGCTATGCTTAGTGCACTTTGTGTGCCTTTGACTGAAATGAAGCTTGGTGAGCATCCCACACAAACGAATGCTCCACATGCGGGTTTCACATGCCACCAACTCCACATTCTCAGGCAACTTCAGCGCCACAGCCGTTTTCAGATAGCCCTCAATGCAAAGGCTCTAGACACAAATATTGGTGTGAGAGCTAATTCAATCAAGGAAACACTGCATGTTGGTGAAGGGCATATTGAAGAAGGATCAGCCGAGTGGTTCTTGTGGGAGAACAACTCCATTTGGCTCACTAACTTCACACACCATCAGGCTTCCAAGCAGCTCTCAAGGAAACTCAGTTTTCACACTCTATGCTTAGTGCCCTTTGCGTGCATTATCTAGGAATGAACCTGGTAGAGCATCCCACACAAACGAATGCTCCACATGCGGGTTTCACATGCCACCAACTCCACATTCACAGGCAACTTCAGCGCCACAGCCGTTTTCAGATAGCCCTCAATGCAAAGGCTCTAGACGCAAATATTGGTGTGAGAGCTAATTCAATCAAGGAAACACTGCATGTTGGTGAAGGGCATATTGAAGAAGGACCAGGCGAGTGGTTCTTGTGGGAGAACAACTCCATTTGGCTCACTAGCTTCACACACCATCAGGCTTCCAAGCAGCTCTCAAGGAAACTCAGTTTTCACACGCTATGCTTAGTGCCCTTTGAGTGCCTAGGACTGAAATGAAGCTTGGTGAGCATCCCATATTTACAAATGCTCCACATGCGGGTTTCACATGCCACCAACTCCACATTCTCAGGCAACTTCAGCGCCACAGCCGTTTTCAGATAGCCTCAATGCAAAGGCTCTAGACGCAAATATTGGTGTGAGAGCTAATTCAATCAAGGAAACACTGCATGTTGGTGAAGGGCATATTGAAGAAGGATCAGCCGAGTGGTTCTTGTGGGAGAACAACTCCATTTGGCTCACTAACTTCACACACCATCAGGCTTCCAAGCAGCTCTCAAGGAAACTCAGTTTTCACACTCTATGCTTAGTGCCCTTTGCGTGCATTATCTAGGAATCAACCTGGTAGAGCATCCCACACAAACGAATGCTCCACATGCGCGTTTCACATGCCACCAACTCCACATTCACAGGCCACAGCCGTTTTCAGATAGCCCTCAATGCAAAGGCTCTTGACACAAATATTGGTGTGAGAGCTAATTCAATCAAGGAAACACTGCATGTTGGTGAAGGGCATATTGAAGAAGGATCAGGCGAGTGGTTCTTGTGGGAGAACAACTCCATTTGGCTCACTAACTTCACACACCATCAGGCTTCCAAGCAGCTCTCAAGGAAACTCAGTTTTCACACTCTATGCTTAGTGCCCTTTGAGTGCCTAGGACTGAAATGAAGCTTGGTGTGCATCCCACACAAACGAATGCTCCACATGCGGGTTTCACATGCCACCAACTCCACATTCTCAGGCAACTTCAGCGCCACAGCCGTTTTCAGATAGCCCTCAATGCAAAGGCTCTAGACGCAAATATTGGTGTGAGAGCTAATTCAATCAAGGAAACACTGCATGTTGGTGAAGGGCATATTGAAGAAGGATCAGCCGAGTGGTTTCTTGTGGGAGAGAACAACTCCATTTGGCTCACTAACTTTCACACACCATCAGGCTTCCAAGCAGCTCTCAAGGAAACTCAGTTTTCACACTCTATGCTTAGTGCCCTTTGCGTGCATTATCTAGGAATGAACCTTGTAGAGCATCCCACACAAACGAATGCTCCACATGCGGGTTTCACATGCCACCAACTCCACATTCACAGGCAACTTCAGCGCCACAGCCGTTTTCAGATAGCCCTCAATGCAAAGGCTCTAGGCGCAAATATTGGTGTGAGAGCTAATTCAATCAAGGAAACACTGCATGTTGGTGAAGGGCATATTGAAGAAGGATCAGCCGAGTGGTTCTTGTGGGAGAACAACTCCATTTGGCTCACTAACTTCACACACCATCAGGCTTCCAAGCAGCTCTCAAGGAAACTCAGTTTTCACACTCTATGCTTAGGTGCCCTTTGCGTGCATTATCTAGGAATGAACCTGGGTAGAGAATCCCACACAAACGAATGCTCCACATGCGGGTTTCACATGCCACCAACTCCACATTCACATGCAACTTCAGCGCCACAGCCGTTTTCAGATGGCCCTCAATGCAAAGGCTCTAGACACAAATATTGGTGTTGAGAGCTAATTCAATCAAGGAAACACTTGCATGTTGGTGAAGGGCATATTGAAGAAGGATCAGGCGAGTGGTTCTTGTGGGAGAACAACTCCATTTGGCTCACTAACTTCACACACCATCAGGCTTCCAAGCAGCTCTCAAGGAAACTCAGTTTTCACACTCTATGCTTAGTGCCCTTTGAGTGCCTAGGACTGAAATGAAGCGTGGTGAGCATCCCACACAAACGAATGCTCCACATGCGGGTTTCACATGCCACCAACTCCACATTCTCAGGCAACTTCAGCGCCACAGCCGTTTTCAGATAGCCTCAATGCAAAGGCTCTAGACGCAAATATTGGTGTGAGAGCTAATTCAATCAAGGAAACAATGCATGTTGGTGAAGGGCATATTGAAGAAGGATCAGCCGAGTGGTTCTTGTGGGAGAACAACTCCATTTGGCTCACTAACTTCACACAACATCAGGCTTCCAAGCAGCTCTCAAGGAAACTCAGTTTTCACACGCTATGCTTAGTGCCCTTTGAGTGCCTAGGACTGAAATGAAGCTTGGTGAGCATCCCACATTTACAAATGCTCCACATGCGGGTTTCACATGACACCAACTCCACATTCACAGGCAACTTCAGCACCACAGCCGTTTTCAGATAGCCCTCAATGCAAAGGCTCTAGACGCAAATATTGGTGTGAGAGCTAATTTAATCAAGGAAACACTGCATGTTCGTGAAGAGCATATTGAAGAAGGATCAGCCGAGTGGTTCTTGTGGGAGAACAACTCCATTTGGCTCACTAACTTCACACACCATCAGGCTTCCAAGCAGCTCTCAAGGAAACTCAGTTTTCACACTCTATGCTTAGTGCCCTTTGCGTGCATTATCTAGGAATGAACCTTGTAGAGCATCCCACACAAACGAATGCTCCACATGCGGGTTTCACATGCCACCAACTCCACATTCACAGGCAACTTCAGCTCCACAGCCGTTTTCAGATAGCCCTCAATGCAAAGGCTCTAGACGCAAATATTGGTGTGAGAGCTAATTCAATCAAGGAAACACTGCATGTTGGTGAAGGGCATATTGAAGAAGGATCAGCCGAGTGGTTCTTGTGGGAGAACAACTCCATTTGGCTCACTAACTTCACACACCATCAGGCTTCCAAGCAGCTCTCAAGGAAACTCAGTTTTCACACTCTATGCTTAGTGCCCTTTGCGTGCATTATCTAGGAATGAACCTGGTAGAGCATCCCACACAAACGAATGCTCCACATGCGGTTTTCACATGCCACCAACTCCACATTCACATGCAACTTCAGCGCCACAGCCGTTTTCAGATGGCCCTCAATGCAAAGGCTCTAGACACAAATATTGGTGTGAGAGCTAATTCAATCAAGGAAACACTGCATGTTGGTGAAGGGCATATTGAAGAAGGATCAGCCGAGTGGTTCTTGTGGGAGAACAACTCCATTTGGCTCACTAACTTCACACACCATCAGGCTTCCAAGCAGCTCTCAAGGAAACTCAGTTTTCACACTCTATGCTTAGTGCCCTTTGAGTGCCTAGGACTGAAATGAAGCGTGGTGAGCATCCCACACAAACGAATGCTCCACATGCGGGTTTCACATGCCACCAACTCCACATTCTCAGGCAACTTCAGCGCCACAGCCGTTTTCAGATAGCCTCAATGCAAAGGCTCTAGACGCAAATATTGGTGTGAGAGCTAATTCAATCAAGGAAACACTGCATGTTGGTGAAGGGCATATTGAAGAAGGATCAGGCGAGTGGTTCTTGTGGGAGAACAACTCCATTTGGCTCACTAACTTCACACACCATCAGGCTTCCAAGCAGCTCTCAAGGAAACTCAGTTTTCACACTCTATGCTTAGTGCCCTTTGCGTGCATTATCTAGGAATGAACCTGGTAGAGCATCCCACACAAATGAATGCTCCACATGCGGGTTTCACATGCCACCAACTCCACATTCACAGGCAACTTCAGCGTCACAGCCGTTTTCAGATAGCCCTCAATGCAAAGGCTCTAGACGCAAATATTGGTGTGAGAGCTAATTCAATCAAGGAAACACTGCATGTTGGTGAAGGGCATATTGAAGAAGGATCAGCCGAGTGGTTCTTGTGGGAGAACAACTCCATTTGGCTCACTAACTTCACACAACATCAGGCTTCCAAGCAGCTCTCAAGGAAACTCAGTTTTCACACTCTATGCTTAGTGCCCTTTGAGTGCCTAGGACTGAAATGAAGCTTGGTGAGCATCCCACACAAACGAATGCTCCACAGGCGGGTTTCACATGCCACCAACTCCACATTCTCAGGCAACTTCAGCGCTACAGCCGTTTTCAGATAGCCCTCAATGCAAAGGCTCTAGACGCAAATATTGGTGTGAGAGCTAATTCAATCAAGGAAACACTGCATGTTGGTGAAGGGCATATTGAAGAAGGATCAGGCGAGTGGTTCTTGTGGGAGAACAACTCCATTTGCCTCACTAACTTCACACACCATCAGGCTTCCAAGCAGCTCTCAAGGAAACTCAGTTTTCACACTCTATGCTTAGTGCCCTTTGAGTGCATTATCTAGGAATGAAGCTTAGTGAGCATCCCACACAAACGAATGCTCCACATGCGGGTTTCACATGCCACCAACTCCACATTCACAGGCAACTTCAGTGCCACAGCCGTTTTCAGATAGCCCTCAATGCAAAGGCTCTAGACGCAAATATTGGTGTGAGAGCTAATTCAATCAAGGAAACACTGCATGTTGGTGAAGGGCATATTGAAGAAGGATCAGCCGAGTGGTTCTTGTGGGAGAACAACTCCATTTGGCTCACTAACTTCACACACCTTCAGGCTTCCAAGCAGCTCTCAAGGAAACTCAGTTTTCACACTCTATGCTTAGTGCCCTTTGCGTGCATTATCTAGGAATGAACCTGGTAGAGCATCCCACACAAACGAATGCTCCACATGCGGTTTTCACATGCCACCAACTCCACATTCACAGGCCACAGCCGTTTTCAGATAGCCCTCAATGCAAAGGCTCTAGACACAAATATTGGTGTGAGAGCTAATTCAATCAAGGAAACACTGCATGTTGGTGAAGGGCATATTGAAGAAGGATCAGCCGAGTGGTTCTTGTGGGAGAACAACTCCATTTGGCTCACTAACTTCACACACCATCAGGCTTCCAAGCAGCTCTCAAGGAAACTCAGTTTTCACACTCTATGCTTAGTGCCCTTTGAGTGCCTAGGACGGAAATGAAGCTTGGTGAGCATCCCACACAAACGAATGCTCCACATGCGGGTTTCACATGCCACCAACTCCACATTCTCAGGCAACTTCAGCGCCACAGCCGTTTTCAGATAGCCTCAATGCAAAGGCTCTAGACGCAAATATTGGTGTGAGAGCTAATTCAATCAAGGAAACAATGCATGTTGGTGAAGGGCATATTGAAGAAGGATCAGCCGAGTGGTTCTTGTGGGAGAACAACTCCATTTGGCTCACTAACTTCACACACCATCAGGCTTCCAAGCAGCTCTCAAGGAAACTCAGTTTTCACACTCTATGCTTAGTGCCCTTTGAGTGCCTAGGACTGAAATGAAGCTTGGTGAGCATCCCACACAAACGAATGCTCCACATGCGGGTTTCGCATGCCACCAACTCCACATTCTCAGGCAACTTCAGCGCCACAGCCGTTTTCAGATAGCCTCAATGCAAAGGCTCTAGACGCAAATATTGGTGTGAGAGCTAATTCAATCAAGGAAACACTGCATGTTGGTGAAGGGCATATTGAAGAATGATCAGCCGAGTGGTTCTTGTGGGAGAACAACTCCATTTGGCTCACTAACTTCACACAACATCAGGCTTCCAAGCAGCTCTCAAGGAAACTCAGTTTTCACACTCTATGCTTAGTGCACTTTGTGTGCCTTTGTCTGAAATGAAGCTTGGTGAGCATCCCACACAAACGAATGCTCCACATGCGGGTTTCACATGCCACCAACTCCACATTCTCAGGCAACTTCAGCGCCACAGCCGTTTTCAGATAGCCCTCAATGCAAAGGCTCTAGACGCAAATATTGGTGTGAGAGCTAATTCAATCAAGGAAACACTGCATGTTGGTGAAGGGCATATTGAAGAAGGATCAGCCGAGTGGTTCTTGTGGGAGAACAACTCCATTTGGCTCACTAACTTCACACACCATCAGGCTTCCAAGCAGCTCTCAAGGAAACTCAGTTTTCACACTCTATGCTTAGTGCCCTTTGCGTGCATTATCTAGGAATGAACCTGGTAGAGCATCCCACACAAACGAATGCTCCACATGCGGGTTTCACATGCCACCAACTCCACATTCACAGGCAACTTCAGCGCCACAGCCGTTTTCAGATAGCCCTCAATACAAAGGCTCTAGACGCAAATATTGGTGTGAGAGCTAATTCAATCAAGGAAACACTGCATGTTGGTGAAGGGCATATTGAAGAAGGACCAGGCGAGTGGTTCTTGTGGGAGAACAACTCCATTTGGCTCACTAGCTTCACACACCATCAGGCTTCCAAGCAGCTCTCAAGGAAACTCAGTTTTCACACGCTATGCTTAGTGCCCTTTGAGTGCCTAGGACTGAAATGAAGCTTGGTGAGCATCCCATATTTACAAATGCTCCACATGCGGGTTTCACATGCCACCAACTCCACATTCTCAGGCAACTTCAGCGCCACAGCCGTTTTCAGATCGCCCTCAATGCAAAGGCTCTAGACGCAAATATTGGTGTGAGAGCTAATTCAATCAAGGAAACACTGCATGTTGGTGAAGGGTATATTGAAGAAGGATCAGGCGAGTGGTTCTTGTGGGAGAACAACTCCATTTGGCTCACTAACTTCACACACCATCAGGCTTCCAAGCAGCTCTCAAGGAAACTCAGTTTTCACACTCTATGCTTAGTGCCCTTTCAGTGCATTATCTAGGAATCAACCTGGTAGAGCATCCCACACAAACGAATGCTCCACATGCGGGTTTCACATGCCACCAACTCCACATTCACAGGCCACAGCCGTTTTCAGATAGCCCTCAATGCAAAGGCTCTAGACACAAATATTGGTGTGAGAGCTAATTCAATCAAGGAAACACTGCATGTTGGTGAAGGGCATATTGAAGAAGGATCAGCCGAGTGGTTCTTGTGGGAGAACAACTCCATTTGGCTCACTAACTTCACACACCATCAGGCTTCCAAGCAGCTCTCAAGGAAACTCAGTTTTCACACTCTATGCTTAGTGCCCTTTGAGTGCCTAGGACTGAAATGAAGCTTGGTGTGCATCCCACACAAACGAATGCTCCACATGCGCGTTTCACATGCCACCAACTCCACATTCACAGGCCACAGCCGTTTTCAGATAGCCCTCAATGCAAAGGCTCTTGACACAAATATTGGTGTGAGAGCTAATTCAATCAAGGAAACACTGCATGTTGTTGAAGGGCATATTGAAGAAGGATCAGCCGAGTGGTTCTTGTGGGAGAACAACTCCATTTGGCTCACTAACTTCACACACCATCAGGCTTCCAAGCAGCTCTCAAGGAAACTCAGTTTTCACACTCTATGCTTAGTGCCCTTTGAGTGCCTAGGACTGAAATGAAGCTTGGTGTGCATCCCACACAAACGAATGCTCCACATGCGGGTTTCACATGCCACCAACTCCACATTCTCAGGCAACTTCAGCGCCACAGCCGTTTTCAGATAGCCCTCAATGCAAAGGCTCTAGACGCAAATATTGGTGTGAGAGCTAATTCAATCAAGGAAACACTGCATGTTGGTGAAGGGCATATTGAAGAAGGATCAGCCGAGTGGTTCTTGTGGGAGAACAACTCCATTTGGCTCACTAACTTCACACACCATCAGGCTTCCAAGCAGCTCTCAAGGAAACTCAGTTTTCACACTCTATGCTTAGTGCCCTTTGCGTGCATTATCTAGGAATGAACCTGGTAGAGCATCCCACACAAACGAATGCTCCACATGCGGGTTTCACATGCCACCAACTCCACATTCACAGGCAACTTCAGCGCCACAGCCGTTTTCAGATAGCCCTCAATGCAAAGGCTCTAGACGCAAATATTGGTGTGAGAGCTAATTCAATCAAGGAAACACTGCATGTTGGTGAAGGGCATATTGAAGAAGGATCAGCCGAGTGGTTCTTGTGGGAGAACAACTCCATTTGGCTCACTAGCTTCACACACCATCAGGCTTCCAAGCAGCTCTCAAGGAAACTCAGTTTTCACACGCTATGCTTAGTGCCTTTTGAGTGCCTAGGACTGAAATGAAGCTTGGTGAGCATCCCATATTTACAAATGCTCCACATGCGGGTTTCACATGCCACCAACTCCACATTCTCAGGCAACTTCAGCGCCACAGCCGTTTTCAGATCGCCCTCAATGCAAAGGCTCTAGACGCAAATATTGGTGTGAGAGCTAATTCAATCAAGGAAACACTGCATGTTGGTGAAGGGCATATTGAAGAAGGATCAGGTGAGTGGTTCTTGTGGGAGAACAACTCCATTTGGCTCACTAACTTCACACACCATCAGGCTTCCAAGCAGCTCTCAAGGAAACTCAGTTTTCACACTCTATGCTTAGTGCCCTTTCAGTGCATTATCTAGGAATCAACCTGGTAGAGCATCCCACACAAACGAATGCTCCACATGCGGGTTTCACATGCCACCAACTCCACATTCACAGGCCACAGCCGTTTTCAGATAGCCCTCAATGCAAAGGCTCTAGACACAAATATTGGTGTGAGAGCTAATTCAATCAAGGAAACACTGCATGTTGGTGAAGGGCATATTGAAGAAGGATCAGCCGAGTGGTTCTTGTGGGAGAACAACTCCATTTGGCTCACTAACTTCACACACCATCAGGCTTCCAAGCAGCTCTCAAGGAAACTCAGTTTTCACACTCTATGCTTAGTGCCCTTTGAGTGCCTAGGACTGAAATGAAGCTTGGTGTGCATCCCACACAAACGAATGCTCCACATGCGGGTTTCACATGCCACCAACTCCACATTCTCAGGCAACTTCAGCGCCACAGCCGTTTTCAGATAGCCTCAATGCAAAGGCTCTAGACGCAAATATTGGTGTGAGAGCTAATTCAATCAAGGAAACACTGCATGTTGGTGAAGGGCATATTGAAGAAGGATCAGCCGAGTGGTTCTTGTGGGAGAACAACTCCATTTGGCTCACTAACTTCACACACCATCAGGCTTCCAAGCAGCTCTCAAGGAAACTCAGTTTTCACACTCTATGCTTAGTGCCCTTTGCGTGCATTATCTAGGAATCAACCTGGTAGAGCATCCCACACAAACGAATGCTCCACATGCGCGTTTCACATGCCACCAACTCCACATTCACAGGCCACAGCCGTTTTCAGATAGCCCTCAATGCAAAGGCTCTTGACACAAATATTGGTGTGAGAGCTAATTCAATCAAGGAAACACTGCATGTTGGTGAAGGGCATATTGAAGAAGGATCAGGCGAGTGGTTCTTGTGGGAGAACAACTCCATTTGGCTCACTAACTTCACACACCATCAGGCTTCCAAGCAGCTCTCAAGGAAACTCAGTTTTCACACTCTATGCTTAGTGCCCTTTGAGTGCCTAGGACTGAAATGAAGCTTGGTGTGCATCCCACACAAACGAATGCTCCACATGCGGGTTTCACATGCCACCAACTCCACATTCTCAGGCAACTTCAGCGCCACAGCCGTTTTCAGATAGCCCTCAATGCAAAGGCTCTAGACGCAAATATTGGTGTGAGAGCTAATTCAATCAAGGAAACACTGCATGTTGGTGAAGGGCATATTGAAGAAGGATCAGCCGAGTGGTTCTTGTGGGAGAACAACTCCATTTGGCTCACTAACTTCACACACCATCAGGCTTCCAAGCAGCTCTCAAGGAAACTCAGTTTTCACACTCTATGCTTAGTGCCCTTTGCGTGCATTATCTAGGAATGAACCTTGTAGAGCATCCCACACAAACGAATGCTCCACATGCGGGTTTCACATGCCACCAACTCCACATTCACAGGCAACTTCAGCGCCACAGCCGTTTTCAGATAGCCCTCAATGCAAAGGCTCTAGGCGCAAATATTGGTGTGAGAGCTAATTCAATCAAGGAAACACTGCATGTTGGTGAAGGGCATATTGAAGAAGGATCAGCCGAGTGGTTCTTGTGGGAGAACAACTCCATTTGGCTCACTAACTTCACACACCATCAGGCTTCCAAGCAGCTCTCAAGGAAACTCAGTTTTCACACTCTATGCTTAGTGCCCTTTGCGTGCATTATCTAGGAATGAACCTGGTAGAGAATCCCACACAAACGAATGCTCCACATGCGGGTTTCACATGCCACCAACTCCACATTCACATGCAACTTCAGCGCCACAGCCGTTTTCAGATGGCCCTCAATGCAAAGGCTCTAGACACAAATATTGGTGTGAGAGCTAATTCAATCAAGGAAACACTGCATGTTGGTGAAGGGCATATTGAAGAAGGATCAGGCGAGTGGTTCTTGTGGGAGAACAACTCCATTTGGCTCACTAACTTCACACACCATCAGGCTTCCAAGCAGCTCTCAAGGAAACTCAGTTTTCACACTCTATGCTTAGTGCCCTTTGAGTGCCTAGGACTGAAATGAAGCGTGGTGAGCATCCCACACAAACGAATGCTCCACATGCGGGTTTCACATGCCACCAACTCCACATTCTCAGGCAACTTCAGCGCCACAGCCGTTTTCAGATAGCCTCAATGCAAAGGCTCTAGACGCAAATATTGGTGTGAGAGCTAATTCAATCAAGGAAACAATGCATGTTGGTGAAGGGCATATTGAAGAAGGATCAGCCGAGTGGTTCTTGTGGGAGAACAACTCCATTTGGCTCACTAACTTCACACAACATCAGGCTTCCAAGCAGCTCTCAAGGAAACTCAGTTTTCACACGCTATGCTTAGTGCCCTTTGAGTGCCTAGGACTGAAATGAAGCTTGGTGAGCATCCCACATTTACAAATGCTCCACATGCGGGTTTCACATGACACCAACTCCACATTCACAGGCAACTTCAGCACCACAGCCGTTTTCAGATAGCCCTCAATGCAAAGGCTCTAGACGCAAATATTGGTGTGAGAGCTAATTTAATCAAGGAAACACTGCATGTTCGTGAAGAGCATATTGAAGAAGGATCAGCCGAGTGGTTCTTGTGGGAGAACAACTCCATTTGGCTCACTAACTTCACACACCATCAGGCTTCCAAGCAGCTCTCAAGGAAACTCAGTTTTCACACTCTATGCTTAGTGCCCTTTGCGTGCATTATCTAGGAATGAACCTTGTAGAGCATCCCACACAAACGAATGCTCCACATGCGGGTTTCACATGCCACCAACTCCACATTCACAGGCAACTTCAGCTCCACAGCCGTTTTCAGATAGCCCTCAATGCAAAGGCTCTAGACGCAAATATTGGTGTGAGAGCTAATTCAATCAAGGAAACACTGCATGTTGGTGAAGGGCATATTGAAGAAGGATCAGCCGAGTGGTTCTTGTGGGAGAACAACTCCATTTGGCTCACTAACTTCACACACCATCAGGCTTCCAAGCAGCTCTCAAGGAAACTCAGTTTTCACACTCTATGCTTAGTGCCCTTTGCGTGCATTATCTAGGAATGAACCTGGTAGAGCATCCCACACAAACGAATGCTCCACATGCGGTTTTCACATGCCACCAACTCCACATTCACATGCAACTTCAGCGCCACAGCCGTTTTCAGATGGCCCTCAATGCAAAGGCTCTAGACACAAATATTGGTGTGAGAGCTAATTCAATCAAGGAAACACTGCATGTTGGTGAAGGGCATATTGAAGAAGGATCAGCCGAGTGGTTCTTGTGGGAGAACAACTCCATTTGGCTCACTAACTTCACACACCATCAGGCTTCCAAGCAGCTCTCAAGGAAACTCAGTTTTCACACTCTATGCTTAGTGCCCTTTGAGTGCCTAGGACTGAAATGAAGCGTGGTGAGCATCCCACACAAACGAATGCTCCACATGCGGGTTTCACATGCCACCAACTCCACATTCTCAGGCAACTTCAGCGCCACAGCCGTTTTCAGATAGCCTCAATGCAAAGGCTCTAGACGCAAATATTGGTGTGAGAGCTAATTCAATCAAGGAAACACTGCATGTTGGTGAAGGGCATATTGAAGAAGGATCAGGCGAGTGGTTCTTGTGGGAGAACAACTCCATTTGGCTCACTAACTTCACACACCATCAGGCTTCCAAGCAGCTCTCAAGGAAACTCAGTTTTCACACTCTATGCTTAGTGCCCTTTGAGTGCCTAGGACTGAAATGAAGCTTGGTGAGCATCCCACACAAACGAATGCTCCACATGCGGGTTTCACATGCCACCAACTCCACATTCTCAGGCAACTTCAGCGCCACAGCCGTTTTCAGATAGCCCTCAATGCAAAGGCTCTAGACACAAATATTGGTGTGAGAGCTAATTCAATCAAGGAAACACTGCATGTTGGTGAAGGGCATATTGAAGAAGGATCAGCCGAGTGGTTCTTGTGGGAGAACAACTCCATTTGGCTCACTAACTTCACACACCATCAGGCTTCCAAGCAGCTCTCAAGGAAACTCAGTTTTCACACTCTATGCTTAGTGCCCTTTGAGTGCCAAGGACTGAAATGAAGCTTGGTGAGCATCCCACATTTACAAATGCTCCACATGCGGGTTTCACATGACACCAACTCCACATTCACAGGCAACTTCAGCACCACAGCCGTTTTCAGATAGCCCTCAATGCAAAGGCTCTAGACGCAAATATTGGTGTGAGAGCTAATTCAATCAAGGAAACACTGCATGTTGGTGAAGGGCATATTGAAGAAGGATCAGCCGAGTGGTTCTTGTGGGAGAACAACTCCATTTGGTTCACTAACTTCACACATCATCAGGCTTCCAAGCAGCTCTCCAGGAAACTCAGTTTTCACACTCTATGCTTAGTGCCCTTTGAGTGCCTAGGACTGAAATGAATCTTGGTGAGCATCCCACAGAAACGAATGCTCCACAGGCGGGTTTCACATGCCACCAACTCCACATTCTCAGGCAACTTCAGCGCTACAGCCGTTTTCAGATAGCCCTCAATGCAAAGGCTCTAGACGCAAATATTGGTGTGAGAGCTAATTCAATCAAGGAAACACTGCATGTTGGTGAAGGGCATATTGAAGAAGGACCAGGCGAGTGGTTCTTGTGGGAGAACAACTCCATTTGGCTCACTAACTTCACACAACATCAGGCTTCCAAGCAGCTCTCAAGGAAACTCAGTTTTCACACTCTATGCTTAGTGCCCTTTGAGTGCCTAGGACTGAAATGAAGCTTGGTGAGCATCCCACAGAAACGAGTGCTCCACATGCGGGTTTCACATGCCACCAACTCCACATTCACAGGCAACTTCAGCGCCACAGCCGTTTTCAGATAGCCTCAATGCAAAGGCTCTAGACGCACATATTGGTGTGAGAGCTAATTCAATCAAGGAAACACTGCATGTTGGTGAAGGGCATATTGAAGAAGGATCAGCCGAGTGGTTTTTGTGGGAGAACAACTCCATTTGCCTCACTAACTTCACACACCATCAGGCTTCCAAGCAGCTCTCAAGGAAACTCAGTTTTCACACTCTATGCTTAGTGCCCTTTGAGTGCATTATCTAGGAATCAACCTGGTAGAGCATCCCACACAAACGAATGCTCCACATGCGGGTTTCACATGCCACCAACTCCACATTCTCAGGCAACTTCAGCGCCACAGCCGTTTTCAGATAGCCCTCAATGCAAAGGCTCTAGACACAAATATTGGTGTGAGAGCTAATTCAATCAAGGAAACACTGCATGTTGGTGAAGGGCATATTGAAGAAGGATCAGCCGAGTGGTTCTTGTGGGAGAACAACTCCATTTGGCTCACTAACTTCACACACCATCAGGCTTCCAAGCAGCTCTCAAGGAAACTCAGTTTTCACACTCTATGCTTAGTGCCCTTTGAGTGCCTAGGACTGAAATGAAGCTTGGTGAGCATCCCACACAAACGAATGCTCCACATGCGGGTTTCACATGCCACCAACTCCACATTCTCAGGCAACTTCAGCGCCACAGCCGTTTTCAGATAGCCTCAATGCAAAGGCTCTAGACGCAAATATTGGTGTGAGAGCTAATTCAATCAAGGAAACACTGCATGTTGGTGAAGGGCATATTGAAGAAGGATCAGCCGAGTGGTTCTTGTGGGAGAACAACTCCATTTGGCTCACTAACTTCACACATCATCAGGCTTCCAAGCAGCTCTCAAGGAAACTCAGTTTTCACACTCTATGCTTAGTGCCCTTTGCGTGCATTATCTAGGAATGAACCTGGTAGAGCATCCCACACAAACGAATGCTCCACATGCGGGTTTCACATGCCACCAACTCCACATTCACAGGCAACTTCAGCGCCACAGCCGTTTTCAGATAGCCCTCAATGCAAAGGCTCTAGACGCAAATATTGGTGTGAGAGCTAATTCAATCAAGGAAACACTGCATGTTGGTGAAGGGCATATTGAAGAAGGATCAGGCGAGTGGTTCTTGTGGGAGAACAACTCCATTTGGCTCACTAACTTCACACACCATCAGGCTTCCAAGCAGCTCTCCAGGAAACTCAGTTTTCACACTCTATGCTTAGTGCCCTTTGAGTGCCTAGGACTGAAATGAAGCTTGGTGAGCATCCCACAGAAACGAATGCTCCACAGGCGGGTTTCACATGCCACCAACTCCACATTCTCAGGCAACTTCAGTGCTACAGCCGTTTTCAGATCGCCTTCAATGCAAAGGCTCTAGACGCAAATATTTGTGTGAGAGCTAATTCAATCAAGGAAACACTGCATGTTGGTGAAGAGCATATTGAAGAAGGATCAGGCGAGTGGTTCTTGTGGGAGAACAACTCCATTTGGCTCACTAACTTCACACAACATCAGGCTTCCAAGCAGCTCTCAAGGAAACTCAGTTTTCACACTCTATGCTTAGTGCCCTTTGAGTGCCTAGGACTGAAATGAAGCTTGGTGAGCATCCCACACAAACGAATGCTCCACATGCGGGTTTCACATGCCACCAACTCCACATTCTCAGGCAACTTCAGCGCCACAGCCGTTTTCAGATAGCCTCAATGCAAAGGCTCTAGACGCAAATATTGGTGTGAGAGCTAATTCAATCAAGGAAACACTGCATGTTGGTGAAGGGCATATTGAAGAAGGATCAGCCGAGTGGTTCTTGTGGGAGAACAACTCCATTTGGCTCACTAACTTCACACATCATCAGGCTTCCAAGCAGCTCTCAAGGAAACTCAGTTTTCACACTCTATGCTTAGTGCCCTTTGCGTGCATTATCTAGGAATGAACCTGGTAGAGCATCCCACACAAACGAATGCTCCACATGCGGGTTTCACATGCCACCAACTCCACATTCACAGGCCACAGCCGTTTTCAGATAGCCCTCAATGCAAAGGCTCTAGACACAAATATTGGTGTGAGAGCTAATTCAATCAAGGAAACACTGCATGTTGGTGAAGGGCATATTGAAGAAGGATCAGCCGAGTGGTTCTTGTGGGAGAACAACTCCATTTGGCTCACTAACTTCACACACCATCAGGCTTCCAAGCAGCTCTCAAGGAAACTCAGTTTTCACACTCTATGCTTAGTGCCCTTTGCGTGCATTATCTAGGAATGAACCTGGTAGAGCATCCCACACAACGAATGCTACACATGCGGGTTTCACATGCCACCAACTCCACATTCACAGGCAACTTCAGCGCCACAGCCGTTTTCAGATAGCCCTCAATGCAAAGGCTCTAGACGCAAATATTGGTGTGAGAGCTAATTGAATCAAGGAAACACTGCATGTTGGTGAAGGGCATATTGAAGAAGGATCAGCCGAGTGGTTCTTGTGGGAGAACAACTCCATTTGGCTCACTAACTTCACACACCATCAGGCTTCCAAGCAGCTCTCAAGGAAACTCAGTTTTCACACTCTATGCTTAGTGCCCTTTGAGTGCCTAGGACTGAAATGAAGCTTGGTGAGCATCCCACATTTACAAATGCTCCACATGCGGGTTTCACATGACACCAACTCCACATTCACAGGCAACTTCAGCACCACAGCCGTTTTCAGATAGCCCTCAATGCAAAGGCTTTAGACGCAAATATTTGTGTGAGAGCTAATTCAATCAAGGAAACACTGCATGTTGGTGAAGGGCATATTGAAGAAGGATCAGCCGAGTGGTTCTTGTGGGAGAACAACTCCATTTGGCTCACTAACTTCACACAACATCAGGCTTCCAAGCAGCTCTCAAGGAAACTCAGTTTTCACACTCTATGCTTAGTGCCCTTTGATTGCCTAGGACTGAAATGAAGCTTGGTGAGCATCCCACAGAAACGAATGCTCCACATGCGGGTTTCACATGCCACCAACTCCACATTCTCAGGAAACTTCAGCGCTACAGCCGTTTTCAGATCGCCCTCAATGCAAAGGCTCTAGACGCAAATATTGGTGTGAGAGCTAATTCAATCAAGGAAACACTGCATGTTGGTGAAGGGCATATTGAAGAAGGATCAGGCGAGTGGTTCTTGTGGGAGAACAACTCCATTTGCCTCACTAACTTCACACACCATCAGGCTTCCAAGCAGCTCTCAAGGAAACTCAGTTTTCACACTCTATGCTTAGTGCCCTTTGAGTGCATTATCTAGGAATGAAGCTTGGTGAGCATCCCACACAAACGAATGCTCCACATGCGGGTTTCACATGCCACCAACTCCACATTCACAGGCAACTTCAGTGCCACAGCCGTTTTCAGATAGCCCTCAATGCAAAGGCTCTAGACGCAAATATTGGTGTGAGAGCTAATTCAATCAAGGAAACACTGCATGTTGGTGAAGGGCATATTGAAGAAGGATCAGCCGAGTGGTTCTTGTGGGAGAACAACTCCATTTGGCTCACTAACTTCACACACCTTCAGGCTTCCAAGCAGCTCTCAAGGAAACTCAGTTTTCACACTCTATGCTTAGTGCCCTTTGCGTGCATTATCTAGGAATGAACCTGGTAGAGCATCCCACACAAACGAATGCTCCACATGCGGTTTTCACATGCCACCAACTCCACATTCACAGGCCACAGCCGTTTTCAGATAGCCCTCAATGCAAAGGCTCTAGACACAAATATTGGTGTGAGAGCTAATTCAATCAAGGAAACACTGCATGTTGGTGAAGGGCATATTGAAGAAGGATCAGCCGAGTGGTTGTTGTGGGAGAACAACTCCATTTGGCTCACTAACTTCACACACCATCAGGCTTCCAAGCAGCTCTCAAGGAAACTCAGTTTTCACACTCTATGCTTAGTGCCCTTTGAGTGCCTAGGACGGAAATGAAGCTTGGTGAGCATCCCACACAAACGAATGCTCCACATGCGGGTTCCACATTCTCAGGCAACTTCAGCGCCACAGCCGTTTTCAGATAGCCTCAATGCAAAGGCTCTAGACGCAAATATTGGTGTGAGAGCTAATTCAATCAAGGAAACAATGCATGTTGGTGAAGGGCATATTGAAGAAGGATCAGCCGAGTGGTTCTTGTGGGAGAACAACTCCATTTGGCTCACTAACTTCACACACCATCAGGCTTCCAAGCAGCTCTCAAGGAAACTCAGTTTTCACACTCTATGCTTAGTGCCCTTTGAGTGCCTAGGACTGAAATGAAGCTTGGTGAGCATCCCACACAAACGAATGCTCCACATGCGGGTTTCACATGCCACCAACTCCACATTCTCAGGCAACTTCAGCGCCACAGCCGTTTTCAGATAGCCTCAATGCAAAGGCTCTAGACGCAAATATTGGTGTGAGAGCTAATTCAATCAAGGAAACACTGCATGTTGGTGAAGGGCATATTGAAGAAGGATCAGCCGAGTGGTTCTTGTGGGAGAACAACTCCATTTGGCTCACTAACTTCACACAACATCAGGCTTCCAAGCAGCTCTCAAGGAAACTCAGTTTTCACACTCTATGCTTAGTGCACTTTGCGTGCATTATCTAGGAATGAAGCTTGGTGAGCATCCCACACAAACGAATGCTCCACATGCGGGTTTCACATGCCACCAACTCCACATTCTCAGGCAACTTCAGCGCCACAGCCGTTTTCAGATAGCCCTCAATGCAAAGGCTCTAGACACAAATATTGGTGTGAGAGCTTATTCAATCAAGGAAACACTGCATGTTGGTGAAGGGCATATTGAAGAAGGATCAGCCGAGTGGTTCTTGTGGGAGAACAACTCCATTTGGCTCACTAACTTCACACACCATCAGGCTTCCAAGCAGCTCTCAAGGAAACTCAGTTTTCACACTCTATGCTTAGTGCCCTTTGCGTGCATTATCTAGGAATCAACCTGGTAGAGCATCCCACACAAACGAATGCTCCACATGCGGGTTTCACATGCCACCAACTCCACATTCACAGGCAACTTCAGCGCCACAGCCGTTTTCAGATAGCCCTCAATGCAAAGGCTCTAGACGCAAATATTGGTGTGAGAGCTAATTCAATCAAGGAAACAATGCATGTTGGTGAAGGGCATATTGAAGAAGGATCAGCCGAGTGGTTCTTGTGGGAGAACAACTCCATTTGGCTCACTAACTTCACACAACATCAGGCTTCCAAGCAGCTCTCAAGGAAACTCAGTTTTCACACTCTATGCTTAGTGCCCTTTGAGTGCCTAGGACTGAAATGAAGCTTGGTGAGCATCCCACAGAAACGAATGCTCCACAGGCGGGTTTCACATGCCACCAACTCCACATTCACAGGCAACTTCAGTGCCACAGCCGTTTTCAGATAGCCCTCAATGCAAAGGCTCTAGACGCAAATATTGGTGTGAGAGCTAATTCAATCAAGGAAACACTGCATGTTGGTGAAGGGCATATTGAAGAAGGATCAGCCGAGTGGTTCTTGTGGGAGAACAACTCCATTTGGCTCACTAACTTCACACACCTTCAGGCTTCCAAGCAGCTCTCAAGGAAACTCAGTTTTCACACTCTATGCTTAGTGCCCTTTGCTTGCATTATCTAGGAATGAACCTGGTAGAGCATCCCACACAAACGAATGCTCCACATGCGGTTTTCACATGCCACCAACTCCACATTCACAGGCCACAGCCGTTTTCAGATAGCCCTCAATGCAAAGGCTCTAGACACAAATATTGGTGTGAGAGCTAATTCAATCAAGGAAACACTGCATGTTGGTGAAGGGCATATTGAAGAAGGATCAGCCGAGTGGTTCTTGTGGGAGAACAACTCCATTTGGCTCACTAACTTCACACACCATCAGGCTTCCAAGCAGCTCTCAAGGAAACTCAGTTTTCACACTCTATGCTTAGTGCCCTTTGAGTGCCTAGGACGGAAATGAAGCTTGGTGAGCATCCCACACAAACGAATGCTCCACATGCGGGTTTCACATGCCACCAACTCCACATTCTCAGGCAACTTCAGCGCCACAGCCGTTTTCAGATAGCCTCAATGCAAAGGCTCTAGACGCAAATATTGGTGTGAGAGCTAATTCAATCAAGGAAACAATGCATGTTGGTGAAGGGCATATTGAAGAAGGATCAGCCGAGTGGTTCTTGTGGGAGAACAACTCCATTTGGCTCACTAACTTCACACAACATCAGGCTTCCAAGCAGCTCTCAAGGAAACTCAGTTTTCACACTCTATGCTTAGTGCACTTTGTGTGCCTTTGACTGAAATGAAGCTTGGTGAGCATCCCACACAAACGAATGCTCCACATGCGGGTTTCACATGCCACCAACTCCACATTCTCAGGCAACTTCAGCGCCACAGCCGTTTTCAGATAGCCCTCAATGCAAAGGCTCTAGACACAAATATTGGTGTGAGAGCTAATTCAATCAAGGAAACACTGCATGTTGGTGAAGGGCATATTGAAGAAGGATCAGCCGAGTGGTTCTTGTGGGAGAACAACTCCATTTGGCTCACTAACTTCACACACCATCAGGCTTCCAAGCAGCTCTCAAGGAAACTCAGTTTTCACACTCTATGCTTAGTGCCCTTTGCGTGCATTATCTAGGAATGAACCTGGTAGAGCATCCCACACAAACGAATGCTCCACATGCGGGTTTCACATGCCACCAACTCCACATTCTCAGGCAACTTCAGCGCCACAGCCGTTTTCAGATAGCCTCAATGCAAAGGCTCTAGACGCAAATATTGGTGTGAGAGCTAATTCAATCAAGGAAACAATGCATGTTGGTGAAGGGCATATTGAAGAAGAATCAGCCCAGTGGTTCTTGTGGGAGAACAACTCCATTTGGCTCACTAACTTCACACACCATCAGGCTTCCAAGCAGCTCTCAAGGAAACTCAGTTTTCACACTCTATGCTTAGTGCCCTTTGAGTGCCTAGGACTGAAATGAAGCTTGGTGAGCATCCCACACAAACGAATGCTCCATATGCGGGTTTCACATGCCACCAACTCCACATTCTCAGGCAACTTCAGTGCCACAGCCGTTTTCAGATAGCCTCAATGCAAAGGCTCTAGACGCAAATATTGGTGTGAGAGCTAATTCAATCAAGGAAACACTGCATGTTGGTGAAGGGCATATTGAAGAAGGATCAGCCGAGTGGTTCTTGTGGGAGAACAACTCCATTTGGCTCACTAACTTCACACAACATCAGGCTTCCAAGCAGCTCTCAAGGAAACTCAGTTTTCACACTCTATGCTTAGTGCACTTTGTGTGCCTTTGACTGAAATGAAGCTTGGTGAGCATCCCACACAAACGAATGCTCCACATGCGGGTTTCACATGCCACCAACTCCACATTCTCAGGCAACTTCAGCGCCACAGCCGTTTTCAGATAGCCCTCAATGCAAAGGCTCTAGACACAAATATTGGTGTGAGAGCTAATTCAATCAAGGAAACACTGCATGTTGGTGAAGGGCATATTGAAGAAGGATCAGCCGAGTGGTTCTTGTGGGAGAACAACTCCATTTGGCTCACTAACTTCACACACCATCAGGCTTCCAAGCAGCTCTCAAGGAAACTCAGTTTTCACACGCTATGCTTAGTGCCCTTTGAGTGCCTAGGACTGAAATGAAGCTTGGTGAGCATCCCACATTTACAAATGCTCCACATGCGGGTTTCACATGCCACCAACTCCACATTCTCAGGCAACTTCAGCGCCACAGCCGTTTTCAGATCGCCCTCAATGCAAAGGCTCTAGACGCAAATATTGGTGTGAGAGCTAATTCAATCAAGGAAACACTGCATGTTGGTGAAGGGCATATTGAAGAAGGATCAGGCGAGTGGTTCTTGTGGGAGAACAACTCCATTTGGCTCACTAACTTCACACACCATCAGGCTTCCAAGCAGCTCTCAAGGAAACTCAGTTTTCACACTCTATGCTTAGTGCCCTTTCAGTGCATTATCAAGGAATCAACCTGGTAGAGCATCCCACACAAACGAATGCTCCACATGCGGGTTTCACATGCCACCAACTCCACATTCACATGCCACAGCCGTTGTCAGATAGCCCTCAATGCAAAGGCTCTAGACACAAATATTGGTGTGAGAGCTAATTCAATCAAGGAAACACTGCGTGTTGGTGAAGGGCATATTGAAGAAGGATCAGCCGAGTGGTTCTTGTGGGAGAACAACTCCATTTGGCTCACTAACTTCACACACCATCAGGCTTCCAAGCAGCTCTCAAGGAAACTCAGTTTTCACACTCTATGCTTAGTGCCCTTTGAGTGCCTAGGACTGAAATGAAGCTTGGTGTGCATCCCACACAAACGAATGCTCCACATGCGGGTTTCACATGCCACCAACTCCACATTCTCAGGCAACTTCAGCGCCACAGCCGTTTTCAGATAGCCCTCAATGCAAAGGCTCTAGACGCAAATATTGGTGTGAGAGCTAATTCAATCAAGGAAACACTGCATGTTGGTGAAGGGCATATTGAAGAAGGATCAGCCGAGTGGTTCTTGTGGGAGAACAACTCCATTTGGCTCACTAACTTCACACACCATCAGGCTTCCAAGCAGCTCTCAAGGAAACTCAGTTTTCACACTCTATGCTTAGTGCCCTTTGCGTGCATTATCTAGGAATGAACCTTGTAGAGCATCCCACACAAACGAATGCTCCACATGCGGGTTTCACATGCCACCAACTCCACATTCACAGGCAACTTCAGCGCCACAGCCGTTTTCAGATAGCCCTCAATGCAAAGGCTCTAGACGCAAATATTGGTGTGAGAGCTAATTCAATCAAGGAAACACTGCATGTTGGTGAAGGGCATATTGAAGAAGGATCAGCCGAGTGGTTCTTGTGGGAGAACAACTCCATTTGGCTCAATAACTTCACACACCATCAGGCTTCCAAGCAGCTCTCAAGGAAACTCAGTTTTCACACTCTATGCTTAGTGCCCTTTGCGTGCATTATCTAGGAATCAACCTGGTAGAGCATCCCACACAAACGAATGCTCCACATGCGCGTTTCACATGCCACCAACTCCACATTCACAGGCCACAACCGTTTTCAGATAGCCCTCAATGCAAAGGCTCTAGACACAAATATTGGTGTGAGAGCTAATTCAATCAAGGAAACACTGCATGTTGGTGAAGGGCATATTGAAGAAGGATCAGCCGAGTGGTTCTTGTGGGAGAACAACTCCATTTGGCTCACTAACTTCACACACCATCAGGCTTCCAAGCAGCTCTCAAGGAAACTCAGTTTTCACACTCTATGCTTAGTGCCCTTTGAGTGCCTAGGACTGAAATGAAGCTTGGTGTGCATCCCACACAAACGAATGCTCCACATGCGGGTTTCACATGCCACCAACTCCACATTCTCAGGCAACTTCAGCGCCACAGCCGTTTTCAGATAGCCCTCAATGCAAAGGCTCTAGACGCAAATATTGGTGTGAGAGCTAATTCAATCAAGGAAACACTGCATGTTGGTGAAGGGCATATTGAAGAAGGATCAGCCGAGTGGTTCTTGTGGGAGAACAACTCCATTTGGCTCACTAACTTCACACACCATCAGGCTTCCAAGCAGCTCTCAAGGAAACTCAGTTTTCACACTCTATGCTTAGTGCCCTTTGCGTGCATTATCTAGGAATGAACCTTGTAGAGCATCCCACACAAACGAATGCTCCACATGCGGGTTTCACATGCCACCAACTCCACATTCACAGGCAACTTCAGCGCCACAGCCGTTTTCAGATAGCCCTCAATGCAAAGGCTCTAGACGCAAATATTGGTGTGAGAGCTAATTCAATCAAGGAAACACTGCATGTTGGTGAAGGGCATATTGAAGAAGGATCAGCCGAGTGGTTCTTGTGGGAGAACAACTCCATTTGGCTCACTAACTTCACACACCATCAGGCTTCCAAGCAGCTCTCAAGGAAACTCAGTTTTCACACTCTATGCTTAGTGCCCTTTGCGTGCATTATCTAGAAATGAACCTGGTAGAGAATCCCACACAAACGAATGCTCCACATGCGGGTTTCACATGCCACCAACTCCACATTCACATGCAACTTCAGCGCCACAGCCGTTTTCAGATGGCCCTCAATGCAAAGGCTCTAGACACAAATATTGGTGTGAGAGCTAATTCAATCAAGGAAACACTGCATGTTGGTGAAGGGCATATTGAAGAAGGATCAGGCGAGTGGTTCTTGTGGGAGAACAACTCCATTTGGCTCACTAACTTCACACACCATCAGGCTTCCAAGCAGCTCTCAAGGAAACTCAGTTTTCACACTCTATGCTTAGTGCCCTTTCAGTGCATTATCTAGGAATCAACCTGGTAGAGCATCCCACACAAACGAATGCTCCACATGCGGGTTTCACATGCCACCAACTCCACATTCACATGCCACAGCCGTTGTCAGATAGCCCTCAATGCAAAGGCTCTAGACACAAATATTGGTGTGAGAGCTAATTCAATCAAGGTAACACTGCGTGTTGGTGAAGGGCATATTGAAGAAGGATCAGCCGAGTGGTTCTTGTGGGAGAACAACTCCATTTGGCTCACTAACTTCACACACCATCAGGCTTCCAAGCAGCTCTCAAGGAAACTCAGTTTTCACACTCTATGCTTAGTGCCCTTTGAGTGCCTAGGACTGAAATGAAGCTTGGTGTGCATCCCACACAAACGAATGCTCCACATGCGGGTTTCACATGCCACCAACTCCACATTCTCAGGCAACTTCAGCGCCACAGCCGTTTTCAGATAGCCCTCAATGCAAAGGCTCTAGACGCAAATATTGGTGTGAGAGCTAATTCAATCAAGGAAACACTGCATGTTGGTGAAGGGCATATTGAAGAAGGATCAGCCGAGTGGTTCTTGTGGGAGAACAACTCCATTTGGCTCACTAACTTCACACACCATCAGGCTTCCAAGCAGCTCTCAAGGAAACTCAGTTTTCACACTCTATGCTTAGTGCCCTTTGCGTGCATTATCTAGGAATGAACCTTGTAGAGCATCCCACACAAACGAATGCTCCACATGCGGGTTTCACATGCCACCAACTCCACATTCACAGGCAACTTCAGCGCCACAGCCGTTTTCAGATAGCCCTCAATGCAAAGGCTCTAGACGCAAATATTGGTGTGAGAGCTAATTCAATCAAGGAAACACTGCATGTTGGTGAAGGGCATATTGAAGAAGGATCAGCCGAGTGGTTCTTGTGGGAGAACAACTCCATTTGGCTCACTAACTTCACACACCATCAGGCTTCCAAGCAGCTCTCAAGGAAACTCAGTTTTCACACTCTATGCTTAGTGCCCTTTGAGTGCCTAGGACTGAAATGAAGCTTGGTGAGCATCCCACACAAACGAATGCTCCACATGCGGGTTTCACATGCCACCAACTCCACATTCTCAGGCAACTTGAGCGCCACAGCTGTTTTCAGATAGCCCTCAATGCAAAGGCTCTAGACGCAAATATTGGTGTGAGAGCTAATTCAATCAAGGAAACACTGCATGTTGGTGAAGGGCATATTGGAAAGGATCAGCTGAGTGGTTCTTGTGGGAGAACAACTCCATTTGGCTCACTAACTTCACACACCATCAGGCTTCCAAGCAGCTCTCAAGGAAACTCAGTTTTCACACTCTATGCTTAGTGCCCTTTGAGTGCCTAGGACTGAAATGAAGCGTGTTGAGCATCCCACACAAACGAATGCTCCACATGCGGGTTTCACATGCCACCAACTCCACATTCTCAGGCAACTTCAGCGCCACAGCCGTTTTCAGATAGCCTCAATGCAAAGGCTCTAGACGCAAATATTGGTGTGAGAGCTAATTCAATCAAGGAAACAATGCATGTTGGTGAAGGGCATATTGAAGAAGGATCAGCCGAGTGGTTCTTGTGGGAGAACAACTCCATTTGGCTCACTAACTTCACACACCATCAGGCTTCCAAGCAGCTCTCAAGGAAACTCAGTTTTCACACTCTATGCTTAGTGCCCTTTGAGTGCCTAGGACTGAAATGAAGCTTGGTGAGCATCCCACACAAACGAATGCTCCACATGCGGGTTTCACATGCCACCAACTCCACATTCTCAGGCAACTTCAGCGCCACAGCCGTTTTCAGATAGCCTCAATGCAAAGGCTCTAGACGCAAATATTGGTGTGAGAGCTAATTCAATCAAGGAAACACTGCATGTTGGTGAAGGGCATATTGAAGAAGGATCAGCCGAGTGGTTCTTGTGGGAGAACAACTCCATTTGGCTCACTAACTTCACACATCATCAGGCTTCCAAGCAGCTCTCAAGGAAACTCAGTTTTCACACTCTATGCTTAGTGCCCTTTGCGTGCATTATCTAGCTATGAACCTGGTAGAGCATCCCACACAAACGAATGCTCCACATGCGGGTTTCACATGCCACCAACTCCACATTCACAGGCCACAGCCGTTTTCAGATAGCCCTCAATGCAAAGGCTCTAGACACAAATATTGGTGTGAGAGCTAATTCAATCAAGGAAACACTGCATGTTGGTGAAGGGCATATTGAAGAAGGATCAGCCGAGTGGTTCTTGTGGGAGAACAACTCCATTTGGCTCACTAACTTCACACACCATCAGGCTTCCAAGCAGCTCTCAAGGAAACTCAGTTTTCACACTCTATGCTTAGTGCCCTTTGCGTGCATTATCTAGGAATGAACCTGGTAGAGCATCCCACACAAACGAATGCTCCACATGCGGGTTTCACATGCCACCAACTCCACATTCACAGGCAACTTCAGCGCCACAGCCGTTTTCAGATAGCCCTCAATGCAAAGGCTCTAGACGCAAATATTGGTGTGAGACCTAATTCAATCAAGGAAACACTGCATGTTGGTGAAGAGCATATTGAAGAAGGATCAGGCGAGTGGTTCTTGTGGGAGAACAACTCCATTTGGCTCACTAACTTCACACACCATCAGGCTTCCAAGCAGCTCTCAAGGAAACTCAGTTTTCACACTCTATGCTTAGTGCCCTTTGAGTGCCTAGGACTGAAATGAAGCTTGGTGAGCATCCCACACAAACGAATGCTCCACATGCGGGTTTCACATGCCACCAACTCCACATTCTCAGGCAACTTGAGCGCCACAGCTGTTTTCAGATAGCCCTCAATGCAAAGGCTCTAGACGCAAATATTGGTGTGAGAGCTAATTCAATCAAGGAAACACTGCATGTTGGTGAAGGGCATATTGGAAAGGATCAGCTGAGTGGTTCTTGTGGGAGAACAACTCCATTTGGCTCACTAACTTCACACACCATCAGGCTTCCAAGCAGCTCTCAAGGAAACTCAGTTTTCACACTCTATGCTTAGTGCCCTTTGAGTGCCTAGGACTGAAATGAAGCGTGTTGAGCATCCCACACAAACGAATGCTCCACATGCGGGTTTCACATGCCACCAACTCCACATTCTCAGGCAACTTCAGCGCCACAGCCGTTTTCAGATAGCCTCAATGCAAAGGCTCTAGACGCAAATATTGGTGTGAGAGCTAATTCAATCAAGGAAACAATGCATGTTGGTGAAGGGCATATTGAAGAAGGATCAGCCGAGTGGTTCTTGTGGGAGAACAACTCCATTTGGCTCACTAACTTCACACACCATCAGGCTTCCAAGCAGCTCTCAAGGAAACTCAGTTTTCACACTCTATGCTTAGTGCCCTTTGAGTGCCTAGGACTGAAATGAAGCTTGGTGAGCATCCCACACAAACGAATGCTCCACATGCGGGTTTCACATGCCACCAACTCCACATTCTCAGGCAACTTCAGCGCCACAGCCGTTTTCAGATAGCCTCAATGCAAAGGCTCTAGACGCAAATATTGGTGTGAGAGCTAATTCAATCAAGGAAACACTGCATGTTGGTGAAGGGCATATTGAAGAAGGATCAGCCGAGTGGTTCTTGTGGGAGAACAACTCCATTTGGCTCACTAACTTCACACATCATCAGGCTTCCAAGCAGCTCTCAAGGAAACTCAGTTTTCACACTCTATGCTTAGTGCCCTTTGCGTGCATTATCTAGCTATGAACCTGGTAGAGCATCCCACACAAACGAATGCTCCACATGCGGGTTTCACATGCCACCAACTCCACATTCACAGGCCACAGCCGTTTTCAGATAGCCCTCAATGCAAAGGCTCTAGACGCAAATATTGGTGTGAGAGCTAATTCAATCAAGGAAACACTGCATGTTGGTGAAGAGCATATTGAAGAAGGATCAGGCGAGTGGTTCTTGTGGGAGAACAACTCCATTTGGCTCACTAACTTCACACACCATCAGGCTTCCAAGCAGCTCTCAAGGAAACTCAGTTTTCACACTCTATGCTTAGTGCCCTTTGAGTGCCTAGGACTGAAATGAAGCTTGGTGAGCATCCCACACAAACGAATGCTCCACATGCGGGTTTCACATGCCACCAACTCCACATTCTCAGGCAACTTGAGCGCCACAGCTGTTTTCAGATAGCCCTCAATGCAAAGGCTCTAGACGCAAATATTGGTGTGAGAGCTAATTCAATCAAGGAAACACTGCATGTTGGTGAAGGGCATATTGGAAAGGATCAGCTGAGTGGTTCTTGTGGGAGAACAACTCCATTTGGCTCACTAACTTCACACACCATCAGGCTTCCAAGCAGCTCTCAAGGAAACTCAGTTTTCACACTCTATGCTTAGTGCCCTTTGAGTGCCTAGGACTGAAATGAAGCGTGTTGAGCATCCCACACAAACGAATGCTCCACATGCGGGTTTCACATGCCACCAACTCCACATTCTCAGGCAACTTCAGCGCCACAGCCGTTTTCAGATAGCCTCAATGCAAAGGCTCTAGACGCAAATATTGGTGTGAGAGCTAATTCAATCAAGGAAACAATGCATGTTGGTGAAGGGCATATTGAAGAAGGATCAGCCGAGTGGTTCTTGTGGGAGAACAACTCCATTTGGCTCACTAACTTCACACACCATCAGGCTTCCAAGCAGCTCTCAAGGAAACTCAGTTTTCACACTCTATGCTTAGTGCCCTTTGAGTGCCTAGGACTGAAATGAAGCTTGGTGAGCATCCCACACAAACGAATGCTCCACATGCGGGTTTCACATGCCACCAACTCCACATTCTCAGGCAACTTCAGCGCCACAGCCGTTTTCAGATAGCCTCAATGCAAAGGCTCTAGACGCAAATATTGGTGTGAGAGCTAATTCAATCAAGGAAACACTGCATGTTGGTGAAGGGCATATTGAAGAAGGATCAGCCGAGTGGTTCTTGTGGGAGAACAACTCCATTTGGCTCACTAACTTCACACATCATCAGGCTTCCAAGCAGCTCTCAAGGAAACTCAGTTTTCACACTCTATGCTTAGTGCCCTTTGCGTGCATTATCTAGCTATGAACCTGGTAGAGCATCCCACACAAACGAATGCTCCACATGCGGGTTTCACATGCCACCAACTCCACATTCACAGGCCACAGCCGTTTTCAGATAGCCCTCAATGCAAAGGCTCTAGACACAAATATTGGTGTGAGAGCTAATTCAATCAAGGAAACACTGCATGTTGGTGAAGGGCATATTGAAGAAGGATCAGCCGAGTGGTTCTTGTGGGAGAACAACTCCATTTGGCTCACTAACTTCACACACCATCAGGCTTCCAAGCAGCTCTCAAGGAAACTCAGTTTTCACACTCTATGCTTAGTGCCCTTTGCGTGCATTATCTAGGAATGAACCTGGTAGAGCATCCCACACAACGAATGCTCCACATGCGGGTTTCACATGCCACCAACTCCACATTCACAGGCAACTTCAGCGCCACAGCCGTTTTCAGATAGCCCTCAATGCAAAGGCTCTAGACGCAAATATTGGTGTGAGAGCTAATTGAATCAAGGAAACACTGCATGTTGGTGAAGGGCATATTGAAGAAGGATCAGCCGAGTGGTTCTTGTGGGAGAACAACTCCATTTGGCTCACTAACTTCACACACCATCAGGCTTCCAAGCAGCTCTCAAGGAAACTCAGTTTTCACACTCTATGCTTAGTGCCCTTTGAGTGCCTAGGACTGAAATGAAGCTTGGTGAGCATCCCACATTTACAAATGCTCCACATGCGGGTTTCACATGACACCAACTCCACATTCACAGGCAACTTCAGCACCACAGCCGTTTTCAGATAGCCCTCAATGCAAAGGCTCTAGACGCAAATATTTGTGTGAGAGCTAATTCAATTAAGGAAACACTGCATGTTGGTGAAGGGCATATTGAAGAAGGATCAGCCGAGTGGTTCTTGTGGGAGAACAACTCCATTTGGCTCACTAACTTCACACAACATCAGGCTTCCAAGCAGCTCTCAAGGAAACTCAGTTTTCACACTCTATGCTTAGTGCCCTTTGATTGCCTAGGACTGAAATGAAGCTTGGTGAGCATCCCACAGAAACGAATGCTCCACAGGCGGGTTTCACATGCCACCAACTCCACATTCTCAGGCAACTTCAGCGCCACAGCCGTTTTCAGATAGCCCTCAATGCAAAGGCTCTAGACGCAAATATTGGTGTGAGAGCTAATTCAATCAAGGAAACACTGCATGTTGGTGAAGGGCATATTGAAGAAGGATCAGGCGAGTGGTTCTTGTGGGAGAACAACTCCATTTGCCTCACTAACTTCACACACCATCAGGCTTCCAAGCAGCTCTCAAGGAAACTCAGTTTTCACACTCTATGCTTAGTGCCCTTTGAGTGCATTATCTAGGAATGAAGCTTGGTGAGCATCCCACACAAACGAATGCTCCACATGCGGGTTTCACATGCCACCAACTCCACATTCACAGGCAACTTCAGTGCCACAGCCGTTTTCAGATAGCCCTCAATGCAAAGGCTCTAGACTCAAATATTGGTGTGAGAGCTAATTCAATCAAGGAAACACTGCATGTTGGTGAAGGGCATATTGAAGAAGGATCAGCCGAGTGGTTCTTGTGGGAGAACAACTCCATTTGGCTCACTAACTTCACACACCTTCAGGCTTCCAAGCAGCTCTCAAGGAAACTCAGTTTTCACACTCTATGCTTAGTGCCCTTTGCGTGCATTATCTAGGAATGAACCTGGTAGAGCATCCCACACAAACGAATGCTCCACATGCGGTTTTCACATGCCACCAACTCCACATTCACAGGCCACAGCCGTTTTCAGATAGCCCTCAATGCAAAGGCTCTAGACACAAATATTGGTGTGAGAGCTAATTCAATCAAGGAAACACTGCATGTTGGTGAAGGGCATATTGAAGAAGGATCAGCCGAGTGGTTCTTGTGGGAGAACAACTCCATTTGGCTCACTAACTTCACACACCATCAGGCTTCCAAGCAGCTCTCAAGGAAACTCAGTTTTCACACTCTATGCTTAGTGCCCTTTGAGTGCCTAGGACGGAAATGAAGCTTGGTGAGCATCCCACACAAACGAATGCTCCACATGCGGGTTTCACATGCCACCAACTCCACATTCTCAGGCAACTTCAGCGCCACAGCCGTTTTCAGATAGCCTCAATGCAAAGGCTCTAGACGCAAATATTGGTGTGAGAGCTAATTCAATCAAGGAAACAATGCATGTTGGTGAAGGGCATATTGAAGAAGGATCAGCCGAGTGGTTCTTGTGGGAGAACAACTCCATTTGGTTCACTAACTTCACACACCATCAGGCTTCCAAGCAGCTCTCAAGGAAACTCAGTTTTCACACTCTATGCTTAGTGCCCTTTGAGTGCCTAGGACTGAAATGAAGCTTGGTGAGCATCCCACACAAACGAATGCTCCACATGCGGGTTTCACATGCCACCAACTCCACATTCTCAGGCAACTTCAGCGCCACAGCCGTTTTCAGATAGCCTCAATGCAAAGGCTCTAGACGCAAATATTGGTGTGAGAGCTAATTCAATCAAGGAAACACTGCATGTTGGTGAAGGGCATATTGAAGAAGGATCAGCCGAGTGGTTCTTGTGGGAGAACAACTCCATTTGGCTCACTAACTTCACACAACATCAGGCTTCCAAGCAGCTCTCAAGGAAACTCAGTTTTCACACTCTATGCTTAGTGCACTTTGTGTGCCTTTGACTGAAATGAAGCTTGGTGAGCATCCCACACAAACGAATGCTCCACATGCGGGTTTCACATGCCACCAACTCCACATTCTCAGGCAACTTCAGCGCCACAGCCGTTTTCAGATAGCCCTCAATGCAAAGGCTCTAGACACAAATATTGGTGTGAGAGCTAATTCAATCAAGGAAACACTGCATGTTGGTGAAGGGCATATTGAAGAAGGATCAGCCGAGTGGTTCTTGTGGGAGAACAACTCCATTTGGCTCACTAACTTCACACACCATCAGGCTTCCAAGCAGCTCTCAAGGAAACTCAGTTTTCACACTCTATGCTTAGTGCCCTTTGCGTGCATTATCTAGGAATGAACCTGGTAGAGCATCCCACACAAACGAATGCTCCACATGCGGGTTTCACATGCCACCAACTCCACATTCACAGGCAACTTCAGCGTCACAGCCGTTTTCAGATAGCCCTCAATGCAAAGGCTCTAGACGCAAATATTGGTGTGAGAGCTAATTCAATCAAGGAAACACTGCATGTTGGTGAAGGGCATATTGAAGAAGGATCAGCCGAGTGGTTCTTGTGGGAGAACAACTCCATTTGGCTCACTAACTTCACACACCATCAGGCTTCCAAGCAGCTCTCAAGGAAACTCAGTTTTCACACTCTATGCTTAGTGCCCTTTGCGTGCATTATCTAGGAATGAACCTGGTAGAGCATCCCACACAAATGAATGCTCCACATGCGGGTTTCACATGCCACCAACTCCACATTCTCAGGCAACTTCAGCGTCACAGCCGTTTTCAGATAGCCCTCAATGCAAAGGCTCTAGACGCAAATATTGGTGTGAGAGCTAATTCAATCAAGGAAACACTGCATGTTGGTGAAGGGCATATTGAAGAAGGATCAGCCGAGTGGTTCTTGTGGGAGAACAACTCCATTTGGCTCACTAACTTCACACAACATCAGGCTTCCAAGCAGCTCTCAAGGAAACTCAGTTTTCACACTCTATGCTTAGTGCCCTTTGAGTGCCTAGGACTGAAATGAAGCTTGGTGAGCATCCCACACAAACGAATGCTCCACAGGCGGGTTTCACATGCCACCAACTCCACATTCTCAGGCAACTTCAGCGCTACAGCCGTTTTCAGATCGCCCTCAATGCAAAGGCTCTAGACGCAAATATTGGTGTGAGAGCTAATTCAATCAAGGAAACACTGCATGTTGGTGAAGGGCATATTGAAGAAGGATCAGGCGAGTGGTTCTTGTGGGAGAACAACTCCATTTGGCTCACTAACTTCACACACCATCAGGCTTCCAAGCAGCTCTCAAGGAAACTCAGTTTTCACACTCTATGCTTAGTGCCCTTTGAGTGCATTATCTAGGAATGAAGCTTAGTGAGCATCCCACACAAACGAATGCTCCACATGCGGGTTTCACATGCCACCAACTCCACATTCACAGGCAACTTCAGTGCCACAGCCGTTTTCAGATAGCCCTCAATGCAAAGGCTCTAGACGCAAATATTGGTGTGAGAGCTAATTCAATCAAGGAAACACTGCATGTTGGTGAAGGGCATATTGAAGAAGGATCAGCCGAGTGGTTCTTGTGGGAGAACAACTCCATTTGGCTCACTAACTTCACACACCTTCAGGCTTCCAAGCAGCTCTCAAGGAAACTCAGTTTTCACACTCTATGCTTAGTGCCCTTTGCGTGCATTATCTAGGAATGAACCTGGTAGAGCATCCCACACAAACGAATGCTCCACATGCGGTTTTCACATGCCACCAACTCCACATTCACAGGCCACAGCCGTTTTCAGATAGCCCTCAATGCAAAGGCTCTAGACACAAATATTGGTGTGAGAGCTAATTCAATCAAGGAAACACTGCATGTTGGTGAAGGGCATATTGAAGAAGGATCAGCCGAGTGGTTCTTGTGGGAGAACAACTCCATTTGGCTCACTAACTTCACACACCATCAGGCTTCCAAGCAGCTCTCAAGGAAACTCAGTTTTCACACTCTATGCTTAGTGCCCTTTGAGTGCCTAGGACGGAAATGAAGCTTGGTGAGCATCCCACACAAACGAATGCTCCACACGCGGGTTTCAC
>NW_026698796.1:0-52622 GCF_030435755.1 Ochotona princeps | reverse complement strand
GTTTCAGCGGCCTGTCCATCAACTAGTATTTCTGGAGAAGCTCTAAATCCAGACACCTGCTACCCAGCGTCCTCCACCCGCCCGACTCATGGGAGGTGGAATGGAGAATAGCGCAGGTGTGCGCACTCAGGTGAGCGGCGCGCCCAGGGCCAGGAGCCTGGGACCAGGGACCAGGGACTGGGGAAGGCCAGCGTCGGGCCCAGAGGAGCACAATGCCGCGGGTGAGTGACCCCAGTGGAACCCGGAGTCCACTGAGCCCCGGTCTCTCTGCCACTAGCCTGGCGGGCTGAGGTTTAAGCTGGCGGGGAGGCTCTGAGCTCACGGGATGGGGCAGCGGGTCCGGTCTGTGGCTTCAAGCTCCTTAGGTTTAGTCTGAGTGTTTGGGCAGCGGCGGAACGGTGATCTAGTTCCTGGCTACTACAGCACTCCAGAAGGGAGGGGGGGATTCAAGTTAGAAAGCTACCGGGCAGATTTTTTCAAGTCGCTCTCTCTGGGCCCAGACCCATGGTCCCAAACGCTGGGACTCCAGAAAACTTTTGCGACTAAGTGAAGACCTCCTAAGGCACCCGAGGTGCGGTTCTGCCCGAGTTCCACATTCGTTTAATTGGCGTTAATTAGAATACTCCGTTGGTGAAAAAGTCAGTCTGGATTTGGGTCTTTGACTTCATATCCCTTGTTTTCGCGTTCGTAAATAGTGGTGATAGAATATGACAAAAGTACACCGTTGGGGAATTTTTTGGTCAAGTTCAAGAAGTAGCACCGTTACCTCTGTCTAGACTTCAAAGTGGACTTTAAAATACTGTGTGTCTCACACTTTCCAATTCCATTGTGAGGGTGAAGTGAGCAGGGAACATTGAGTTTTTTAATGTGGTGGTAAGGTGTTGCAAAACCAGGGCTTGTTTCCTGAAAAAAAAAAAAAATAGAGAGCTCAGACAATTATCAAAGTTTCTGGACATTTCTCTTGTGGTTTGATTCTTGAAATTTTCAGTATGGGAGCCCTTTGGTGCTGTTTAAATTTGTACGGAAAACAGACTCCTGAGTACAGACCCTTTGTTTAGTTTGTACTTTGCAACCTGACATTTGACAATGGTTGTTTCTAAATAGTTGTGCTTTATCGGCACAATGGAGTTTGGCATTTTTTTTTTTTTGTAAACTTGTTCAATTAGGATGCACTTTGCTGGTAATCTTCCTGCTGTATTTGTAAAGTTTTGTTTTGAAATGCTGTTTTACTCTGACCTGAAAGAAGTGGAACGTACAGTTAAAATTTTGTGTTGAGGAAAACAATAGAAGGCTTAAAAAAAACTTTGAAGTGGGATTCTTTGAATGTTTAAGTCTTTTTTTTTGCACAAGCTGCTTTCTTGGTAAAGACTGTTTCTTGTTCTTTGTGTGGGTGATTTCCAGCCCCTTCCCTGTTCCCCAGGGGCCATCAGCACAATGGTCCCTTCAGTTCTCAAGCCAGAAGCAGAGAAATCTATCCTTTCCTGAATCTCCCCCATCCAGTGTATCCACGCTTCTGGTCAGTTTTCACCATCAGCCACCCTGAGCGCCCTAGGCTGCAGGATCCTGTGCCTTAGTGCTGTGCTGGATGTAAGCAGCCAGAAATGAACCAAGCTCAAGCAGTGCTTGCCCACATGATTGTGGCAGAGTCAGGGAGGCAGGTTCCCAGCCAAGAGGAATTAGGTGTCAGAATGGGAAAGCTTTGGAGATGCAAGGAGGCACTGGCTTCCTTTACAACAGGTAGCCCTGGAAGATCTACCTGACAAGCTGAGATGGGGAGGAACCAGTCACAGGGAAAGGGGCAGGGAGACTGCAGCCTGGCCTTGGAACAGTTGTGCTGGGAAGGGCTTGGCTTATCCGAGGTCTCGGCAGCAAGGGAGGGTTGACCTAGAAGTCAGCCAGAGATCAGACCACGCAGAGACCTGCAGATGACAGCCAAAGGTTTAGGTTGATTCTGAGAGGAGGGACAGCCATGGTAGGGTTTTCAGCAGGCAGGACTGGGGCTGCCAGGTAGAGGATAGGAGTTGCAGGATAGGAGGTAGAGGATGAGAGTAGGAGGCCCCGCTGGGTGCTCTCCAGAGGTTTGACCTCAGCTCCAGGCATCCTTTAGAGGTGATAGTTAAGAATGTTACACAAGTGTATGTACTTAAAACAGGTCTTGGATAATGTTTAGTTAGAAAACAAATCAATCTCAAAATGGCCAATTTGTGAATTCATCAGCTTCCATTGTTTGTAATGGAATTTTAATTTTTTTCTACTAGGATCATTTGTGTGACTTTATGAGCATTTTAGGGTTATAAGATTGCCAGCATTGCTAAGAATTTTCACCTGTAGGATCACATGTTTCCAGTCAAGTGGGTCTCCAACTTTAGGGTGTGTCAGCATCACGGGACAGGCTCTCTGCTGCCTCTGAGTATTAACAAGCCGAGAAACTTCGATCACTTGTTACGTGATTGCCTCCTATTCAACATTGTTCCATGCTGACCTCTATTTCACATTGAATTATTACAGATAATATGAACTAGATATATTATAGAATGTTCTGGGGTAAGGAGTAATTTGCACACTGTTGCCTTTCCAGCTTCAGTCACTCATTACCGACGCATTTGATTGTAATAGATTTCAGAAAGTCAAAGAATACTTTGAACAGAAAGAGAGCCATTCCCCCCAAAAATACAGTCGTCTGCTCTTACAAAAGCTCGATAGCTCCATCAATAAGGCAAGTATGTTTTGCTTTCTGGTGTGCCCAAAGTACCTGCATTGAACTGCCGACGTGAGTGGTGACGCAGTGTGGTCTCCTGCCTAGGAGCTGGATGAGCATGCCTTTGGGCATATCTTCCTGCTGCTCACCTGTGGTCGGCAGTTCTTCATGGATGGTCCTGAAGAAGATGAGCCTTTACTAATTCAGCAGGGACTGATCCCAAAGATAAGTGTCACCTTGTCACTGCTTGAAGCTCTGGGTAACCTGAAGGATTAGGGTGGGTTTAGTTGTGTTACATTATTCTGTCCCATGGAGACCAAATCAGAGAAGAAATCAGTATCCCCTCTTTGCCACATCTGTATCCCCTCTTTGCCACATCGGTATCTCCACTTTGCCACATCTGTATCCCCACTTTGCTACATCTGTATTCAACAAATATATGGTGGGGAGGGAGATGGAATGGTGACAAAAAACAGTTTTTGATGGGGAGAGCTGGAGTGGTGACCAAGGTATTTTATTTTTAAAAAAGATTTTTTTTATTGCAAAGATTTACAGAGAGAAGGAAAGACAGAAAGATCTTCCATCTGATAGTTCACTCCCCAAGTGTCCATAATGACCAGAGCTAAGCTGATCCGAAGCCAGGAGCCAGGAACTTCTTCTGGGTCTCCCACGCAGGTGCAAGGTCCCAAGGCTTTGGGCTGTTCTGTACTGCTTTCCCAGGCCACAAGCAGGGAGCTAATGGGAAGTGGAGCAGTCAGGATACCACCCGGCACCCTTATGGGATCCTGGCAGTTGCAAGGCCAGGATGTAACCACTGAGCTATCACACTGTGCTGAACCGAGGTATTTTAAAGCATAGCTTCATGGGATAGTGGACAGTGCTTGCCACCTTCTGTAATGCCAAGCACGGGCACCAACTTGCTCGACTTCCAATCCAGCTACCTGCTAATGTGTTTGGGAAAAGCAGCAGAAGATGGCCCAAGTGCTTGGACCAATGCACCCCATGTGGGAGACCAGGATGCAGTTCTAGCTTTGCCAGCGCAGCAGCTTTCTGTGGGTGGGAGGGGGGGGGGAGAAAAGCAAGGAGAAGGAGCTATTTTCTCAGAGAGAGAGAGAGAGCTGTCCATGTGTGTGTGCATGTATGTGTGTGTCCCTGCTTCTGTTACTCTTTCAAATCTTTTTTTTTTTTTTTTTTTTTTAAGAACTAACCTCCCTCAGTTGAGGTCACTTCTTGAGGGGAGGTCCCGGGGTAAGTTGGATCACATTAACATAAAAGAGCATGGAATTTTAATCATGAATTTAAGGATGGAGAAAATAGAGTTTCAGAAGACAGATGATTCAATTCTTTTGATTTTTGGACATCATCGCACCAAAAATGTTTCTCTGAGCTTTGAATTAAACATACCATTTTGTTTCCTTTAACGCAATAAAGGACTCAGTAATATTTTTTATAGACAGTGGATGATTTGGAACATAATTATGTTTCTTGCTGTTGGGATACCACTTGCATTTCTAAATTTTAATATTTATTGCAAAGGTGAGGAGGTTGCAGACCATTGTGGACTTTTGATTAGGATGGAGGGGGTTGGGTTTTGGGGGGCAGTGGGATGGCTGAGAAAAATGTTCCTGCCTTCCCTCCTCTGTCCACAGGGGAAGAGGGTTGGAAGAGTAGAGAGAGAAGGTGTGCCACTCCTTGCCAGGCTACAGTGGTGCCAAGGGATGGAGATGGTTGTTGGCTGTCTCCTTAGGGACCCTGACGGGGGTGCAGGGGAGAGAGAATGTCCTGAGGGAGTTATTTCTCTTGGCTTCTTGCACCAGAGGTGAGAAATTCTAAGGTCTCTTGGCTGCCCGCATCTACCTCAGTGTGCCCACAGACTTAGGCATTCATGCATTTGGAAGGCAAAGTGCCAGAGGGGACACAAAGAAAGATGTTTCATCTGTCGATTGATACCACTGCAGCCAGCGCTGGACCAGGGCAAAAGCAGGAGCTGGGAATCCCTGCTGGGTCTCCCAAGCAGGTGGCACTTGGTCCATCCTCTGCTGCTTTCCCAGGTGTAGTAACAGGGAGACAGGGGAAGCAGAACAGTTGGGATGCCAGCACCACAGGTAGTGGCTTAACCCAGTGTGCCACAACTCTAGGCCCCCAGGTGGTTGAATATAAAGTGAAGGTTTTTCTGATGTAAATGCAGGAAATGTCTCAGACCTTGCCTATGTTACAGTCACCAGTCACGTGGAGAGAGTTAACCATTGCCTGGGCTCTGTCACCAGCAATTTTGATTTCCTGGGTCTAGGATCAGGGAATTTTCAGATAGTGCCAGCTTGTCCCAGTTCCCATTGAGGCTTGTTTGTGATGTTCAGCAGGGTGCTTGATTCTGAAATGCAGTGTTCAAGGCTCTGTAAGGAGCTGTTTATCCAAACTCCTGCTCAGCAAGAGCCGTTTTCTCTTCTGACCTGTCTCAGCAAAAAATGGTCTTCAGATGGCCTTTGCTTTATTGAGTAAATATATTCTAGGAAGGTGACAGAAGTTTTGTTTGTTTTTTCTGACTTACTGATATTTGTGTTGGAAATGGAGGTTTGCAGAGAGAAGGACAGCTGGAGACCCAGAAGCAGCTCCTGGTTTCCAAATGGCTCAGTTTCTGCTGTTGGGGCCATTTGGGGAGTGAACCCACAGTTGGAAGATTTTTCTTTCTGTCTCTCCTTCTCTCCATGTCTGCCTTTTTAATAAACATAAGTCTTTTTTTTAAAGTTTGTTATAAATTATTTCCATCCTAGCAACTTAATATGAAATCGAATATATATTTCTATGAAAAGCCAAACCTTGTTTTAGCCAGCTGTGTTTGACCTAAGAAAGGTAGCCAGGCCTGGGCCCATCGAGTGCCATCAGGGTGGCACTGGGTGGAGCCGTTCTCAGTTCTGCATCTCTGTTGACAGGTTGCTTTCTGCACGTTTCCCCCTGTGTTGAGAAGATCCGTTGAGCTCAGTCCTGTCTTGCCAGTCCCTTCTGAAGCTTTCTGGCATCCATCCTGGCTAAGTCTTCAATTCCTGCTGAGAACCCGAGAGCTTAGGAGGCTCCTGGAGGTTACTGGTTCCATCATGAGTCTTCCGCATGGCAGATGTGAGAGCCAGGCCTACCTGGACATGTGCAGGGAAGAGGAGCTTTAGTCCCATTCTGGTCGCCTGAGAAAATCTAGAGAATTTTCATTGACTAGACTGCAATTACTCAGTCCTGTGTGGTTCCATCTGCATTTTCTGTCTCAGCTACATAGTTTCCTGGTTTGAGAGGATGACAGGATTTCTGACCATGGAAGACCTGGTCTCAGATGTATCTCTGATCAGTATAACAGAAGACTTCCTGGACACTGCTATGGTAAGGCTCTGGGGAACTTGACTGTGCATGCCCCTTTGGAAGTGGACAGGAATAGCAAAGCTTCATCCAGGTCTCTTCCACGGGTACAGGAGCCCAGGCACCTGGGCCATCCTTTGCTGCTTTCCCAGGCGCATTTGCAGGGAGCTGAATCAGAAGTGGAGCAGCCAGGACTCAGAACAGCTGCCATCCAGGAGGCCACTCTGTAGGTGGTGGGGGAGCATGCCACACCACAGAGCTGGACCCTCGAGGTTATTTTCAAAGCCTGAATTTCTGTAAGATGTGCGTTTCATTAAAAGACTTTATTATCAGAGTATCATTTAAAGAATAACTGTACATCAACACACATGTCCGTGTTAAAAGAAAAATGGCTTATTTACATATGTACAAATAGCCACTTGCTCATTGTATTCAGGTGGCTGAGGTTCACATAAGCTTTCTCGAAAGTTCTTTAAGGGCACCCTCTACCTCTACTAACATGAACGTTACAGTTTAGAATGCTGCTTTAGAATAATAGCTGAAACCTTTCTTTTTATTAGGTTATTTCCAGATGCAGTAGAAAAGGTAAGTCTATTATTAGCTACCAATTGGCTACCTATTTTAATTAATATTACAATACAGAGACTATTGAAAGTGGGGTTAAATATATTTGAATTTATTGAGAAAGCATATGATAGTGTTGAAATACATTTTGTTGTGAAAACCTGTTTATTTGCCTGGTTGTGTTTGTAGTTGCTGCTGTCGCTAAATGGCTGCTAAGCTTTGTTCAAGTCGTGAAAAACCAGGTTGGTCATTGCACACCAGCAGCATGGTCAGTGCTGTGGTTCCCACTGAGGCAGCAGCGGGGGCTGGTAGGTCCTGAGAGGATGGATTGGGAAGTTTGGCCGTCTCAGCTCTCCTGTTTCTGGGTAATCTCTTTGGCATGTGGCCACTGAAGTGCCATCTGCCACAAAGCCCTCCTCATGCCACCACAGTTACTCAAACCTAGAGGCAGACCAAGAGGAAAACCAGGCCAGTGTAGCTGTTGCTGACTTGACCTGAATTTGCTTTGGCTGCTTTCCTCCTTTAAGAGTATAAAGGTAAGGATTCTAGAAAAGGAAACTGGGGACTAGGTGGTTGATTTTTTTTTTTTTCCAACGTGGCTCACAGAAAAGACGATTTTGATACTTTCAATTATTATGAACTCCAAGGTATATTTAAAACCTTGAACCATTTCAGAAACTGGGGACCTCTTGCAACAGATACATTCTTTTTGTGTGATACACCTTTTTGATTTTTCATGTTCAAGAGTGGTTATTGACGATGTCTGGTCACGGGGGATTTCAGACTTGTTACCAGCTGTGCTGTGTTTGTCAGAGGTCTTCACCATCTGTCAGTGGACTCCACATATCTTCAAGTTAATTTTTTTTTTGTTAACTTCATAAATGATAATTGTGGTCTTTAAAAATTGGCAGAAAAAGTATTTTCCATTGTGTATTTGGACATTTGTAGCCCCAATATTCATGTAAAGAGACTTGGAGTGAGTGGACAGTTGGAGAATGAACCAACTGATGAGAGCACTTTCACACTGCTGCTATCTGCTTCTCTGTCAGACTAAACCTTTGCACAATCTTAATTTTTATTGTAATACACAAATGTAAGAAGCATATGGAAATAAGAGGAAATTGTGGGGCCAGTGTAGTGGCTCAACACAGTAACCCTTCACCTGCAAGCACCAAATTCCCATGCGGGCACTGTCCCAGCTGTTCCATTTCCTATTTAGCTCCTTATTTATGCCCTGGAAAAGCAACAGATGATGGCCCAAAGCCTTAGTATTCTGCACCTACATGAGAGACCTGGAAGAAGCTCTTGGCTCTGTATTGGATTAGCTCAGGCTCTTGTGGCCTTTTGGAAGGTAAACCAGTCGATGGAGAGACAGAGTGAAAGATCTTCCTTCTCTCTGTAAATCTGCCTTTCCAATGGAAAAAAAATATATACTTATATATGTAAAAGCCAGAAGCTAGGAGTTTCTTCTGGGTCTTCCATGTGGATGCAGAGTCCCAAGGCTTTGGGCCATTCTCTGCTGCTTTCCCTGGCCATAAGCAGAGAGCTGGATGGGAAGTGGAGTAGCCAGCACATGAACCAATGCGTACATGGGATGCTGGCAATTGGAGGTAGAGGATTAGGCAGTTGAGCCATAGCACTGGCCTCAAAATAAGTATTTTGGAAAAACAAAAGGAAACTAGGGAGAATCAAGATGGCAGAATAGGGTAAGGACATGTTTAAACAGAGAAACGTTAGCCGATGTTAAGCAGAGAGGACACATTCCAGGAAATAAGAGAAGGCAGAATGACAGCAGAGGAGCACCTGGAGAGTGACAGACACAGGAAAGCAGCATATACAACAGTGTGGTGTGGCAGTGACTGATACCCCAGCAGCACTCAGCCAGCGGTGACCTGAACTGCACCTGCAGTGAGAACTCAACTGGCAACAAGGTGGGTAGGAGCGTTTCCCCAGAGCTCAGGAGGTGAACCCAAAGAACTGCCTGTCTGCTGATCTGTTGGATTTCACCAGGAGCAGAAATAGAGTGGCAGGTTCCAGACAGGCAGTGCAGGAACAACATGGACTTCAGGGCCTAGTCTGCCTGCTAGAGCCAAATCAGGCAGCATTTTGTATAGGAAGGCAAAGGCTGTGATAGGACAGCACTGTGCATGCACTGAGCTGGGATGAACTCATTCTGGCTCAGTGAACTGCAACAATGTGGCATCCTACAGGTTCCACCCAAGACAGGTCTGCTTAGAACTCAGTCCTGACTACCAGCAGATCAAGAACTCTAGTAGTGACACATCAGGCACAAATCTGAACAGTGTGGAAAAACTTTACAACTGCAGTGACAACAGTGAGCTGTGCATGTGCAGAGCTGGGAGAGAACTCACTGAGCTCAGTGCATTGCACGGGTCCCACAGGAAAATAATACCAACTATGGCATATGGGTCAAAACAGGTCTGTGTGGCACTCAGACCTAACAGCCAATAGGCTCCAGCAAGATTAGCACCACCATCAACCTAGCTATATAGGACACCTGGTGGCTCCCTAATCCTAGAACCTGCTCCAACCGGAAGTGGAAGAAAGGTTGTACAGACAACGATGCAGCCTCAGCACAGTATCACAGAAGGTGGAGAGTGGTGAGCCAGGAGCTGGGGCTGTCTAGACCATGGCAGATGTCTAACATGAGAACCCAGACTTGGAACTTGGTGGAAAAAGTGGCCCAAGTAACTGCAAACAAAGAGATGTGTGCCAACCACAATAAATAAAATCAAATTGCAGACCTGTGGGTGACAGAGTGTAGAAACCTGTCCCAAGGAAGCAGAAGTACAGTGACCAATAGCAAAAGAGGAGCCACAGTCACAATGAATATTACTGAATACTCTCCAGTAAAGGAGCAAAACCCTTAGCCAACCTCAGAGTTCACTGAGGAAGATATCGAGAAAATGGGGAACACAAAATTCAAAACACTTGTTATGAAACTTCTTATCAACAACAAGAATCATGTAATACTTTAATAGTTTAAGGACTTTAAGGAATATGTCACACTGGAAATGAATCAAATGAAAGCTGATATATCAGAAATGAAAAATACAGTGGAGTGAATAAAAAGTACAGTGGAGAGTCTCCAAAATAGAATAAAGGAGGCAGAAGAAAGAATCTCAGAATTGGAAGATATTTCTTGTCACCAGAAGGAAACAAGCAAAAAGCTGGAATCAGAGCTGGGTCAAGCTAAAAAAATATTTAAGAACTGAAAGACACTATTGAAAGGTCAAGTATAAGAGTTATGCGATTCCCAGAAGGTGCAGAAAGAGAAGTTGGGTTTAAAAATGTATTTAATGGGGCCCGGTGACACGGCCTAGTGGCTAAAGTCCTCACCTTGAAAGTCCCAGGATTCCATTTGGGCGTCAGTTCTAATTCTGGCAACTCCACTTCCCATCCAGCTCCCTGCTTGTGGCCTGGGAAAGCAGTTGAGGACGGCCCAAGGCTTTTGGACCCTGCACCTGTGTGGGAGACCTGGAGGAGGTTCCTGGTTCCTGGCATCAGATCAGCATGCACTGGCCATTGCGGCGCACTTGGGGAGTGAAACATCGGACGGAAGATCTTCCTCTCTGTCTCTCCTCTTCTCTGTATATCTGACTTTGTAATAAAATAAATAAATCTTTTAAAAATGTATTTAATGAAATAATCAGGGAAAATTTCCCTAATCTAGAGAAAGAATTGGGAAACAACATCCTGGAGAGACACAGAACTCCCAACAGGCTTGACCAAAAGTGATCTTCACCATGACACATGATAATCAAGCTCTCTTCAATCAAACATAAGGAAAAGATCCTTAAATGTGCACATGAACAAATCAACTGACATATAAAGGAATGCCAATTAAATTCACAGGAGACCTCTCACAGGAAACTCTGCAGGCCAGAAGAGAATGGAGTGACATATTCCAGATTCTAAAAGCAAAAAATAGTTAGCCCAAGATTACCCAACAAAACTTTCTGTTGTCTTTGTAAATGAAATACAGTTCTTCCACAGTAAAAAGAATATACCTCTTTCAAAACAGCCCTACAAAGGGTACTTAAAGACGGTCTCTTGACAGAGAAGAGAAATAGCACCCACCAAAATCAAAGGCAAATGTGAAGAACATCTCAGTGAAATAACAACAGTAGACTAAATTAATGAACAACCCATTGCTAAAATGACAGAATCAAATTGCCACCTATTCATATTAACCCTGAATGTGAATGGCTTAAACGCATCAATCAAATGTCATAGATTAGCAGACAGGAGTATAGAAACAAAACCCATCTATTTGTTGGCTGCAGAAGACATATCACCAACAAAGATTAACAGAAACTATATCTCATGGATTTTGATTTTTTTTTTAATTCCATCTCTTCAAAACACTTTTTCTTTCCCCTCACTAAATTCTTCAACGACTTATAGATCATACGATAGCATCATTTTGTTAAGGAATATTCTTGATTTTCTTTCTCTTCAACACATTGGTCATTCAGTAGCGTGTTATTCAACTTCATAGCATTGTAAATTTCTATTTCTTCCTGTTGATTTTGTATTGTGGCTTTTCATTTAAGCAGATGTATAGTAACTGTAATGGAGACTGTCTTATCCAGATGTGAGGATGTATTGCAGTATGCATCTCTACTTCCAAAGATGGACTCCCAATGAAACTGTTTACTGTATCTTGACAATAGGATGTGGGACTCTCTGCCATTGTCCATGCCCGCAACGATGGACATATGACTGTTTATGAGGAACTGTGCTATAGTAATAATATAGTAGAACTTGTGGGAGGAGGGAATTTGGGGAGGGAGTAAGGGAAGTCCTAGGGCCTATGGAACTGTATCAGAAAATGATAACAATAATAGTAGTAATGATAAATGAAACTGTACAAGGAACTGTACATTCTTAGTTGGTGTAGAAATCAGAAATCAGTTTTGCTTTGGGTATGATGACAGGGAAGAGTCATACTGCTTGTTCCGTTTTCCTTCGTGGATATCTGCATGATTCATACATATGTGGCCTGGAACTTTTAAATTTATTTGAGTGGTAGAGTTACACACACCAGGGACAGGAGAGAGATCAATTGATTTTCCATGTCCCAAAATGACTGCAACAGCTATGTTTGGGCCAGGATAAAGTCTGGAGTCTGGGATTTCCTCCTGCTCCCCACACGGGTAGCAGGACCTCAAGCACTTGGGCCAGCATCTGCTGTCTTCCTAGGTACATTAGCGGGGAGCTGGATCAGAGGCGAAAGAGCCGGGACTAGAACTGGCAAGCTGTTATGAATGCTGGTCTCACAAGGGACCACGTAACTCGCTGTACCAGTGCTCACCCAACAGGTTTGCTGATTTGAAAGGCAGAGTGACACCTCTTCCATCTGCTGGTTCACTCCCCCATGGTCTCAACTGCCGGGGCTGTTAGCATGGAGCTGGACTGGAAACAGAGTGGCTGGGATTCCAACGGGCATTCCAATATGGACCTGAGGTGCCAGGGCTTAGCTCCTGTGCCACAACACCTGCTGGTAGTGGCTTTAACACAGACTTGATCTTGTCTCATGGCCAGACCTCATCATTCCATGGCTTTTGTAGATTTGCCTTTCCATGTCATTTGGGAGTCATTTCCTTGGTCATTGTTGGCATCTTATTTTTCCCCTGCCGTTCTTTCCACTGCATCTGTGTTGCTGTTTTGTACTGAGCCTGCACCTGCAGAGTTTGCTGAGGTGTTTCCTGCTTCTGTGTAAGCTGCTGCCTTGTGTGCCGGCTCTGCTGCCATCCTCCTCCTCTTGCTTGTGCTGAATCTGCTGCGGCTTCTCTTCCTCCTGCTACAGCTGCTGTGCAGCGCTGTTTCTGTTACTGCTGCTGCCTCACCTGCTTTGGTCTCTGCTTTCCTGGTGCCTCTTCTGTGTTTTTTCCCCCTGCTGCTGTTGCCCCTACATTTGTCAGTTTCTCTTCCTCTCCTTCCTCCTCCTCCCCAGATAGGAGAGTCAGAGCTATCTGCCATCTGTTGATTCACTCCCAAAACTTCCAGGACAGCTGGGGCTTGGTCTCCCTGGAGGGCAACAGCAACTCAGTTACCCTGACTGCCTCCCACAGACTGCATGGCAAGGAGTTGAGACCAAGTGCTGTAGGACATGGACACCGTAACCACTAGCTCCCCTAATTCTTTTTGGCACACATTTGATTCTTGTAAAATATGCTTTCAGGGAAAATGCAGATGTTGGATTCCTTCACCCTCAGTTTAGGATTCCTGGTGACAGAAAGGAGGATCAGCCATTCGCTTCAGCAGGAGGTGAGTTAAGAAACTAGACAACAAGTGCTCCAGCAGCTTCCAAGAAACTTACGCATGGGTCTCTGTTTTCTTTCTTTCTTGTGAATGCCTTCCCCAATTCTGAGAAGGCCGTGAGGACTTTGAACTTCATTTTGCAAGCTGTACCTCGGGAAGAGAGAAAAAGCCTCCCCTTGTCAGAAAGCATATGTCATCTTAAGTGGCTTTAGCCTCAAGTACGTGGTGTTGTTAAGAGCAACTCTCTTGTGGTGGTGTTGGTTCAGCCTTTCTTCTCACGGATGAGTGCAATCATTCGTGGTTTCTGTGAAGGCTCAGTGCATCTGCCGTGTGTGCTAGATAACGCGGGAGGACCGAGGAAGAGGCAGACTGACTGTGTTCTTGTTTCTTTATGGGTTGTTTGGATTTTTTTAATAGATTTTATTGTTATTGGGAAGCCGGATATACAGAGAGGAGGAGAGACAGAGAGGAAGATCTTCCATCCGATGATTCACTCCCCAAGTGAGCCACAACGGCCGGTGCATGCCGATCCGAAGCCGGGAACCAGGAACCTCTTCCGGGTCTCCCACGCAGGTGCAGGGTCCCAAAGCCTTGGGCCATCCTCAACTGCTTTCCCAGGCCACAAGCAGGGAGCTGGATGGGAAGTGGAGCTGCTGGGATTAGAACCGGCACCCAAATGGGATCCCGGGACTTTCAAGGCGAGGACTTTAGCCGCTAGGCCACGCCGCCGGGCCCAGGTTGTTTGGATTTTACAAGGCAAGGTGAAATGCTTTATTTGACCATCCGTGATTTTTTTCCTTTTGTGTATGTGAGCTCACTCAGTGACTGGGAAGAATGTTGACAGTGCAAGTCCTGGGGCCAGACTGCTTGGCTTCCAATCCTACCTTTGCCACTTCCGTGGGTGGAGTGCAGCTTGAACATTGTCCTTCATGCTGCTTACCTATAGACTGGGGTTGGCAGTAACTTCCCAGTGAAGTTCTTGTGAAGGTCAAGTGAGACAGTCTTACAGTGGCCAGCGGGATGCTTTGCGGAGAGCATGGACTCTTAGGTTACCAGCTGTTCGCCACCCCAACAGGCCGTGGAGTTTGCATTGCTTTGAAGTGGTGGAATTTTGGGTGACCTCGCTATGCCTGCATAGTCATTGCAGCGTGAAATTTGGAAGTAAGGATGTCATGTGTGACTGCAGAAAGAGCAAATTTAGCACAATATTGTGAAATGTGATTTTAAATGGCTGACAGTGGCAGTCCAACATTTATTGGCTGGGCAGCTGTTACTGGTGAGTTTACCATAGTGTACAGGTGGTGACCAATGATCATCAATGCATTGATGTCATGTTTAACCATGTCACTCATCATTTCTGCACTGGACTTCTTCTAAAAAACAAATAAAAACACCTTTTTTTTTTTTTCATTTGACACAGTGAAATCACTATCTTCAATGTGTTTAGAGTTAATATTGATGTTCTGATATATGTTGAGATTGGAAGATCTCATGTTTTCTGATGTTTTCTCAATTTTCAAATCACAATCCTATGGTCATGCTGCCTTCTTATCTGTGTGTTCAGGAAAGTCTGGAATGTTCTGGACTTTCAGGCACAAGTGAGACCTGCAAGCGTAAAATGAAGTGGTGCTGTTTTAGGGCTGTTTGTTGAGTAGCAACAGATCAATCCACGTATGAGAAACTAGGCTATCACAAGATGTTGCAATAAATCTCTTCTTTAAAATGGGAGTTACTGTAACATGGAAGAAAGATTAGTGTCACAGTTGTTAAACTTGACTTGAAATTCTTGATTATATACAGGTACTTTAAAAGCTTGTGGAACCACTGCCCTATAGTATGTCCAGAGGTCCGGAACTGTGATTCCCCCTGCTAACTTCCTGTTCTTGAGAATGGTTCTAGCTATTCGTGGTTTTTTGTGTTTCCAGATGAACCTTTGAATCATTGTTTCCAGATCTGTGAAGAATGTTTTGGGCAATTTGATTGGGATTGCGTTGAATGTATATATTGCTTTTGGCAGTATAGACATTTTAATGATATTGATTTTACCTATCCAGGAGCATGGGATGTTACTCCATCTTTCTAGATCTTGTTCAATTTCTTTTTTAAGTAGTTTGTAGTTTTCTTCAAATAGGTCTCCTACATTTTTGGTTAGGTTAATTCCCAGATACTTCATGCTTTCCTTTGTTACTTTGAATGGTATCTTGCTGGTTAGATCTTTTTCCAACTTGGGGCTGTTAGCATACACTATGGCTGTTGATTTTTGTTCATTAATTTTGTACCCTGCCACTCTACCGAACTCTCGTATAAGTTCTAGTAGTCTCTGTGTTGAGCCTTTTGGCTCTTCCATATAAAGAATCATGTCATCTGCATATAGTGAAAGCTTGACTTCTTCATTTCCCATTTGGATTCCTTTGATTTCTTTTTCTTGTCTTATGGCCTCAGCGAGTACCTCTAGAACTATGTTGAATAGCAGCGGAGAAAGCGGACATCCCTGTCTTGTTCCAGATCTCAGTGGGAAGGGTTCCAGTTTTTCTCCATTCAGTATGATGCTGGCATTGGGTTTTTCATATATTGCTTTGATTATGTTGTGGATTTTTCCATCTACTGGCAAAAAAATAGAGAAGAAGATCAATGGAGCAGAATAGAAACACCAGATGGGAACCCACACAAATACAGCCAAATAATCTTTGACAAAAAGACAAACGACAACCCAGGCAAATGGGAAGGTCTGTTCAATAAATGCTGTTGGGACAACTGGTTGATATCCTGCAGAAACAAAAAGATAGACCCACATCTTTCACCATATACTAAGATCAAATCCAAATGGATAAAAGATTTAAACCTACATCCAGAAACCTTCAAACTTTTGGAAGAAAATGTGGAAACACACTGCAACACTTAGGGGTAGGCCCTCACTTCCTAAAAAAGACTCCAAATGCAGTAGAAATCAAGACCAAAATAAACAATTGGGACCTCATCAAACTAAGTAGCTTCTGTACAGCTAGAGAAACAATCAACAAAGTAAAAAGGCAACCCACAGAATGGGAGAAGATCTTCGCACACGACTTAGGTGATAGAGGGCTGATCTCCAGAATATACAAAGAGCTACAAAACAACCAAAATGTCAAAACAAACAAGCCACTCAAGAAATGGGCACGGGAAATGGGCAAACACTTCACAAAGGAACAAACCCAAATGGCAAATAAACATATGAAAAAATGCTCAAGTTCCCTGGCAATAAGGGAAATCCAAATTAAAACATCAATGAGGTACCACCTAACGCCAGTAAGACTGGCCCACATGAATAAAAGCACCAACGACACTTGTTGGCGAGGTTGCGGGGAAAAGGGAACCCTACTCCACTGCTGGTGGGGCTGCAGGCTGGTTGGTACAGCCTCTATGGAAATCAGTATGGAGAACATTCAAACAATTCAAATGCAACATACCGTATGACCCGGCAATAGCACTCCTAGGAATATATCCAGAACACTTGTTTTATGAGAAACCAACATGCACTCCTATGCTCATAGCAGCACAATCAGTAACTGCAAAAACATGGAAGCAGCCAAAATGCCCATCAACAGAGGATTGGATAAGAAAGCTATGGTTCATCTACTCCATGGAATACTACTCAGCTATTAAAAAAACAAAATGCAGTTCTTTGTGGCCAAATGGGCCAAACTGGAAACCATAATGCTAAGGGAAATGAGCCAATCCCAAAAGGTTAAATACCACATGTTTGCCTTAATTTAAGATGATATGATCTTATGTATAACATGTTATGTTTTGAATGTTATAGGTTGTGTATAAACTAAAATTGAAATGTCAATGAGGTGGTCACAGAAGGTGGCTGGGAACTCGCATTTACTTTTAACATATTGGTTACTCATTACTATGTCAATTAATTCCATGGTGATGTAAATTTTTGCTGATGGTATGTTGGAGCTTTTAATTGATCGGGATGATAGTCTGCTGGCTCTGTCTTCAGACCAGAGAGTGTATACCTAAGAAGCCGTTGAACTTGACTGGACAATAAGATGCTGGACTCTATGTTTGGTATATGCTTGCAATGGGGGAATCTCAACTGAACTTGAACTGTGGTTATGCAACAAGGTGGAGGAATCCACCATGGTGGGAGGGTTTGGGGAGGGGTGGGGAGAATCCCAGTACCTATGAAACTGTGTCACATAATACAATGTAATTAATGAATTTAAAATAAAATTAAAAAAAAAAAGCTTGTGGAAAATGGAATTTAAAAATAGAATGTGTTTTGTTGTGAAAATCTGGAAATTCCATGCATGAATTTTCTTAGAGATTAATTTGTTTATTTGAAAGTTACATAGAAAGAAACACACACACACACACACACACACACACACACACCTCTTCCATCCACTGATTTCTCTTCCCACATGGCCACAACAGCTAGGACTGGGCCAGGCTGAAGCCAAGAGCCAGAAGCTTCTTCCAGATCTCCCACATACATAGCAGGGGCCCAGGCACTTGCGGCATCTTCTGCTACTTTCCCCAGACGATCAGTAGGGAGCTGGAGGTTAAGTGGAGCAACTGAGACATGAACGGGTGCCCATAAGGATGCTATACTGCCAGCAATGGTCTTTACCCACAGTACCACAGCACTGTTTCCACAGATTTTTGTAACAGGCACTTTTTTGCAAACTTTAAAAAAAAAATACATTTTTTGAGAGATTAATCAGTGTTCCATCTGCTAATTTATTCCCAAAGTTTGCAATGACCAGGGCTGGAATTTTGGTTTGCTACAAGAGTGGCAGGGGCCCAAGTCATTGGGTCACTTTCTGCTGCTCTGCTAGGCGCTTTAGCAGGAAGCTCAATTGGAAGTGGGGCAGCTAGGACTCAACCTGGTTTCACAGGTAGCAGCTTAACCTGCTGTGTCATAATGCTAGCTCTGCTTCTGGTGAACTTTTTAGACAACTTTCCATATGCAAGAATCTCTTTTTGCAGCCAAGTAAACCTACCCTTTAGTTCTGTTTTCCACCAACTTTTAGGAGTAACCTCATCTAGTGAGAGACTGTGTTCGTTACAGTTTTGACATTACCGTCAGTGAGGGGAATTTGAAGTCATTTCAAACGCACAGATTGATTTTAAAAATATTGTCAGCATGATACACTTGATGTAACTTTGCCACTTGATGTACCTGTCAGTAAATGTGCTTGATTTGAATGTTTCAGGAAAGACTTTGCAAGGACCATCATAACTGTGGGTGGTAAGAATGTAAATATTTACTATATTAAATATTGGGCCCTAGATGGGGATTTTCTAAGCATTTGGGACCCAGGGAGAAGGAAGGATGAATCATGGTCAAACTCTGAAAAGAGGTATTGAGATTTGATTTTCAATTTATTTTAAGAGGTACAGACCGAACACTGTAAAGAATAATTAGGAATTGCATATTTATTCACCATGCAACTTTGTTAAATTTTAGTATGTTGGCACATCTACCGTAAATACTCTTTTTGAAAACAAATGGAGTCAAAATGAAGAAGAGTTCCCTGTGTCCTTGTTCCCAGGCCATTTCATTTCTCCTTGACTCACAGTTTCCATGTCTAAGCAACTTTCTCTAAATTTTCTATTTTCATAAGCACTGAAAATTTTATTTTTTAAATTTAAATTTTAAAAATCAGTTAAAAACACAATTTTAAAAAATGCTTGAGAGACAGAGACAGAGAGCTCCCATCCACCAGTTTATTCCTCAAGTGCCCACCTCAGCCAGAGCTGGGAAACAGAAACCCAGTCTGGGTCTCCTGTGTATGTGTGTGGCCGGGACCTCGTCCCTTGAACCGTCACCTCCTGCCTCCCAGGGTTGCGTTAGTTGGAAGTTGGAATCAGGAGCCAAGTTGGAATACAAACCAAAACACTGCAAATCAGATATGGGTATCCCAACAGTGACTTAACCAAGCCAGGTGCCTTGGCCCTTAATGTAAATAAGTACCGTTCTATGGAAAGTATTTTGCTCTATGCAGTTTTAGAGTCCATTGTGAATATCATAAGTGACCTTAGAATTTTATTTTTTAAACAAATATTTTATGGCTATTTTGATGAAATTTCTTCGAATTAAAAAAATATTTATATTTTTAATTTGAAAGGCAGATTTTGGGCCTGGTGCCATGGCCTAGTGGCTAAAGTCCTCGCCTTGAGCGCACTGGGATCCCATATGGTCATGGGCTCTAATCCCAGCAGCCCTGCTTCCCATCCAGCTCCCTGCTTGTGGCCTGGGAAAGCAGTCAAGGACGGCTTCTGCTAGAGACCCAGAAGAAGTTCCTGGCTCCTGGCTTCGGATCGGCACGGCACCGGCCATTGCGGCTCACTTGGGGAGTGAATCATCGGATGGAAGATCTTCCTCTCTGTCTCTCCTCCACTCTCTGTATATCGGACTTTGCAATAAAAATAAATAAAAATTAAAAAACATAGATTTTTATAGAGGGAAGGAGAGACAGATCTTCCATCCACTTGTTGCAACAGCTGGAGCTGAGCTGACCTTGAGTTAGGAGCCAGGAAGGACTTCCTGGTCTCCAACATGGGTGCAGGGTCCCAAGGATTGGGCCATCCTCCACTGCTTTCCCAGGCCATAAACAGGAAGCTGGATCGGAAGTGGAACAGCCAGGAAATGAATCAGTGCCCATGTGGGATGCCAGTGGCAGCAGGCAGAGGATTAGCCAGTGTTGCCATTGTGCCAGCCCTTTCCTTTAAAAATTTTAAATGTATCTAACATAAAACCACAAATATTATTCATTTATATGTTGTTAACATCTTTTAGATTTCTCTCCCAGGATTTGTCAGTTGCAGCTTGCCTGGGGGTCCCACCCCAGGATACGTTCTGCTGTTAGTTTGTGTGGCATGAAGCGACCAAGATGGGACTTGTCAGAGCAAGCACCGTCTCTGGGACTCCTTTGTTGTGTCGTTTGTCCAGAGTGACCCATGTCTGCTGTGTGTTCATGTCCAGATTACGACCAGCAGGTTGCAGCTTCCGAAACCTTGTGTAGGTTGACAACTAGAACAGCGAGGGAGGAACTTGCCAAGCAGTGGTTTGAGGATAACGTCATTGCGGAAGCTTTCAAAGACATTAAGGATCGAGAATTTGAGATGGTGAGAGTTCTGCCCTAACAGTGAACAGTTGCGAAGTCTCCCCTGAATTCTTGGCAATGAGTTGGGCTTAGGGAGGAATTTTTTCCTTCCATTTATATGATTTCACTGAAATTGTTAAACTCCCTGTTTTCCAAGGAAAGGGATCCATCAATACAAACAGGGATGGTACAGACTACAGACAAAGTGATTTTCATGGATCAAGCAGAAAATGTTTTGTTTTGAATGAGGAGAGCAATTGTAAATGGACATGTAGGGCCCAGTGCGGTAACCTAGTGGTTAAATCCTTGGCTTGAAAGTGCCGGGATCCCATATGGGCACTGGTTAGTGTCCCAGCTACTCCACTTCTCATCCAGCTTCCTGCTTATGGCCTGGGAAAGCAGTCAAGGATGATCCAAAGCCTTGGAACCCTGCACCAATGTGGGAGACCTGAAGGAAACTCCTGGCTTTTGGTTTTTGATTGACTCAGCTCCGGCCATTGGGACCACTTGATGAGTGAATCAGTGGATGGAAAATCTTTCTCTCTGTCGCTTCTCTCGTATATCTACCTTTCCAATAATAAATAAATAAATAAACAAATAAATAAATAAATAAATAAACAAATAAATAAATAAATAAATAAATAAATAAATAAATAAAAACAGTAACAGTAAATGGATTTGTAGGGGGATGGGGAACTGGAGAAGTGGTGACAGGCTCCCATGGGTGTTGACAGGCTCCTATGCGTGGGGCTAGCTCTGGTGGCCAAGTCGTGTGGGGTGGTTGTGTTGAGCTGTCCACCCACCATCTGTATGTAGAGGAAGGGTTATTTTCAGGGTCTTCTCTATACCTCTGGCTCACCTTGATTTTGCCTTTGAGTGGCATAGAAGCAGCTTATGGCTTTTGTGTGTATCTGTCTTCAGTTTCACATGGCTAAAACATATCCTCTCCTCTTTAAAAAAAAACAAAAACAAAAACAAAATACCTAAAGCTGCTGCTTTTAGTATAAGGCAAAACCTTAGTAACAGCATCTAGGCTAAAAGTACCCTTCTGGGCAAAAGCTAAACAACCAGAGTTTTCTCCTTTTAAGATTTATTTATTTTTATTGGAAATGCACGTCAGATTTTACAGAGAAGTGGATGGCTCAGCCCCCAAGCCTCCGTCTGATGGCTCAGCCCCCAAGTGGTCACAGTGGCTGGAGTTGAGCCGATCCAAAGTCAGAAGCCTGGAGCTTCTTCCAGGTCTCCAGTGTGAATGCAGGTCTCGAGGCTTCGGGTCATCCTCCACTGCTTTTCAGGCCCCAGGCAGAGAGCTGGATGGGAGGAAAGTGGAGCATGTGGAACATGAACCAGCGCTCATATGGGATCCCTGTGCTGGGAAGGTCAAGTTTTAGCCATGGAGCCATCACTCTGGGCCTCAGATTTTCTAACATCTAAATGTTTCTATTTTCTCAGGCTCTGAGCCCATTGCCAGGATTCCCTGTGGTCTAGGTGGAGATGTTGACGTCATGTCAGGGCTATCCCAAGCTTGCCTTTGAGTTTCAGCTACCTGATTTAGAGAAATAGAAAGGTCCTGCACTCCCGTGGGCTTCTGGCATGAATTTCTTCTGTTTCACTGGCACATTTGCTGTGAAAGTGAAGAAAATACAGAATCCGTTAATTATCTAGCTTCTGAAATTGTCTCCCCTGGAGGCACCCAGCTCTTAGTTGGGCCACTCATCCTTGAAAGGCTCACCCTGCTGGGGTCTGGCAGGAAGTGGTGATTCTCTTGTTGCTTCTTCTGGCTCAGTGACATACAAATGTGCAAATAACTTCTGGAACTCCCAAGTATTCCTCAGTTTTCACCCTCACAGTCAGAGGAAGGGAGTCTGCTTGTGGCCTGAGCCTCTTTCTCATGGCAAAGAATAGTTAACATGATCCCGAACCCTTATGCAGCATCATGATGTTACTAGATGTAGTTGGGCAGGAGCCCATACTGACCTGTATGTGCTGGTCAGGGTAGTATTAAATAAGATATATACATATATTTTTAATGAAAACATTTGACTTGTTTTGTAGGATAGTCGCTGTTTTCTCAATCTCCTGAATGACAGACTTGGTGACCGAAAGAGGTAAGACAGCTTCTTCAGCATGGTTCCCTTGCTTCTCGGTGTCCTGGCGATGTCGGCTGTGTTTACAGCTTGTCTGGGATCTGTGAGTGTCTTTCAAAATGAGCTCTGTTGGTCTTTAGCACACTTGTTTGGTTTGGGACATTTCTGATACAGTACTCTCCAGTAAGTCCGAAGATTTTTAAGAGGAGTGGTTGTTACATACATGAGCTCATCAGAGATAAGTGTGTTATGAACAGTTGAGTTTCTTCTTCTTTTTTTTTAAGATTTATTTTATTTTTATTACAAAGTCAGATATACTGAGAGGAGGAGAGATAGAGACAAAGTGGAGCTGCCAGGATTAGAACCAGCGGCCATATGGGACCAAGGCGAGGACCTTAGCCACTAGGCCACACTGCCAAGCCCAACAGTTGAGTTTCTGGTGTGAACATATTTGCTAATTTCTTTCTTTGAGAATTCTGCCAAGTGCTTTGGTGGAGGTATAGAGAATCACTAAATGTAATTCAGAGTCTACCAGGTGGGTATTTAAAAACTGTTTATGCATCCCATTTGTACATTTGAACCCCCCCACACACTGTACCAAGAAACTCAACAGCATATCCTAGTTATAAATATTCTTGTGTCTGTGGGTTGTGGCTGGGATAATCCAAGTTTCACATTGTATCTGTGATGGTCTCTTCCAGGGTTTATTCATTTCCATGTATTGCTGTATTCACCGATGGACGTGAGGTAGGTTTGTCCTGCCTGGGGGTTGGGAGGGTGCTGGATGGTGAAACCCAGTTCTGTTCAATTTTGCTGTCATTCTCAAGAGACTTTTTGAAAAGAATACTAACATCTCCAAGTAGCTTCAACTCTGAGACCATGCTTGAGGGCTCCATGGTTACTCCTGACAAAAAGGGGGACTTGGGGGTGCATAATGTACCCATGAAGCCAGCTGCTTGTTTCATTTTACCCTCCTGAAGGGAAAGATTATACAGGAAGCAAGAGGTGGTACCCTCGCCTCTTTTCTTCCAGTTGAACTTTCCTCTTCTTTCTCCAACAACAGGGGCCACACTCTTTCCTTTCTCTCTGTCTTCATAGAGTACAGGCTGTGCAAGTACAGACACCTGACAAAGGATGTGCCAGGACAGCTCAGGATGTTATGGGCACACGGACAGCACTTTCATCCTTCCTTTGTAAGATCAGATTCTTTTCACCCTCCTCTTTGGTTTCTAGACAAACACAGGGTCCTTCCTGTCACAGTGCTCACGAACCCATCATCTCAGTGTCAGGATGAGACCTGAGAGTTTGGTCCCTTGGCGCAGCCTTCAGGGTGTTCGCATGCACTGTGTCCTTGGTTTGGGTCCAGCATGCCTTCCTGGGACTGTAGACCCAGGCTTGCTGGCGCATTCCTTCTGTCTAGAGCAGATTCTTGGAGTCTCAGTCCTGTACCCAAAGTCTGTCTATTTTATTTCCCCTTAGGTTACTGTGAGAATTCTGCTCTTTGTGGATTTTCTTTGCAATTTTCCAACAGCTTCTATCAGGGCCCTTGAACTTCACCTTATCCTAGCTTCTAGAACATGTATGGTGGGCTAATACCTTCGTCTAACTCTGTGGCTATTAAAAACTAGGCGCCCATGGTGGTGCCCATGTCCAAGAAGTACTATCTTCTGGGAAAGTAGTGAGTCTGTAGTCTGTGTCCCATAGGTGGGCACAAAAGCTGTACATTGTCAGCCCTCTCTGTCTGCAGGCTGGCAGCCACGGGTTCAGCCCACTGCAGATGGAGTGTTATAGGTTGTTGCTAATATGTCCTATATAGTTAGACATTGCAGTGATGGTTGCATCTAGGTTGAGTGTGTACTGATTTTTGCCTCATCATTATTTTCTTAAAAATACAGTATTTACCTAGTGTTTACATTGTCATAGGAACTATAAATAATCTAGAGATGGCTTAAAGTATGATAGAAGGTTATATAACTAAATAGTTATATAGTTTATATATATATTATATATATAGTTTGTTTATTTTAAAGCTGCATTGAGAAATGGAGAGACTGAGATAGATCTTCATCAGCAGATTCACTTCCCAGATGGCCTCAGGGGCCTCAGTGGCTAGAGTTGGGCAAGGCTGAAGTCAGGGGAGGAGAGAGCTCTCCCATTTGGATGGGTCACCCGCTGCTACTTTCCCCATACCATTAGAAGGGAGCTGGGTCAGAAGTGGAGTAGCCGGGACAAACCGATGCCCATGTGGATGGCAGCATCACAGACGGTAGCTTTGCCCACTGTGCCACAATGACAATTCCAAGTGCCGTTTTATTTAAGGAACTTCAATGTCCACAGATTTTAGGTTCTGAAGGGACATCAGAAGCAATCCCTGGGGGCTATCGAAGGGCAGCTGTTAAATGCTTCTTGAGGTTTGTCTGGGAGGCAGTAGAGACACTATATTAGTGCTGGGTATGGAGAAGTACCGCGGGACCTTGGGAGGCAGAGGCCAAGATGGTGACTGTTTCTATATCATCGTAATCTCTGAATCATCATCAGAACCAAGTGGTGGGTATGCAGGCAGCATGGCTCAGCTAAAGTCCCTGAGCCCCAGGAGTGAGGTTGTAAAGATGGATGGAAACCTGATGTACTGAATACATCTGCTCTTCGACAAAATCTGCAAAAAGCCAAATCCTACCTCAAGTGAAAATAATTGCCAGACTAGCAGTAGATCCTCTTCTAGGCGTAAAGTGATGTGCTGCAGGCTGCTGTCCACGTCTTCTTTTTGAAAGGAAGCTTCCTGTATTTGAAAGGCACAGAGAGGGAGACACCTGCTGTCCCCTTCCACCCCACACACATATTCTCTGTGTCTCATCTGCTGATTCACTACCCAAATGGCCACAACAGCCAGGGCTGGGTCAGGCTACAGTCAGAAGTTGGCAGTTCCATCCTGGTCTCCCATGTAGTTAACAGGGGCCCAGGCCCTAGGTTTTTGTCTGCTTTCAACAGCAGGAAGCTGGATTGGAAGTGGAGCAGCCAAGCACTCTGATTGGGATGCTTGGGTCCCAATCAGAGATTTACCTTGTTTTTACACAAGTTTTTCCAAGTGCAAGACAGAGTCCAGGATGGGGTCCTAGGGACCCCATTTGTTATCACCTTCATGGCAAGACCCGAAAGCACCAGTAAACTGCCACATGTTGTTGTGGGTGCCTGAGGCAGAGCCCTGGAACTCATGGAGGAGACATGGAGACACTGTCAGTTGACAAAGAATCCACAGCAGAAAGAGGAGCAAAAGACATCAGCTGCTGTGACTCGAAAGGGAATGTCCACCTGGCTGCAGAGACACCCCTTAGGGGAGAGGGCAACTAGGAGAGCCCCTGAGAGCCCCAGCAATTCTAGCTAGGGGAGGGATCTGCAGTCACACAGACACCAAGTCCTGCCAGCAGAGCCACATGGGACCTCTGCCCTAGAGGAGGAACTGCATCTCCCTCTGCTCTTGAGACACATTTTCGTATTATCTTGTAGAAAGGCATCCCTAACAGAGTTCTTGCCACTCTAGGAGGATAAAGGCCCTGGCAAATCCTTGAGCCTGGGCTGCACAGACATCCCAGTAAAATAGCACAAACGGTGATCCCCTAGACTCCAGCCCCCAAAGTGTGCTGTGCTACCAGGGACATGTGTCTGAGAACAACAGGGGGATGAACTCCCAAGACTTTAGAGGTAAGACCACCTGCCCAAGCAGAACGAGGACCCATTCCACCTCCACACTCTTCTTCCCCCTGCGGTGGCACATGGCACTGTGGGAAAGTCTGCTTTCCCATTGAACTTGGGGCATGTACTACTATGACTGTTCTCTACCCTCCAGCGCTTTGATTGGTACAAAGAGCCATACAGTCCTTGAGGACTCTTGGCCAACACTCCTGCAACCCCGGGCCACCACTGGGGCCTACCTACCTGCTGGAACTGACGTGAGAACCCCATAGCCCTGTAGCCATTGATGACAGTGGAAGGAGTTAGGGGAATCCATACCTCAGCATCCAGCTGGAACTGAAAAGTCAATGAACTGGTACCCAATGATGCATCTGCAGGAAGCAGATTACCTTTAGTAATCAAAGAGACAGGCAAGATGGCAGAATAGGGTAAGGACATGTTTAAACAGATGGAGAATCAGTAGCCAGGGTAAAGAAGATAGGCCACAATCCCGGGTAATAGGAGAGGACAGGCCAATGGCAGAGACACCTGGAGATCCATAGACATGGGGAAGCAGCAGAGACGATGGAGCAGTGGTTGGCACCAGTGATTGAAGCTCCACTGGCAGCCAGTTGGAAGGCAAGTTCACCAGGAACTCAAGAGGAGAACTCAGGCATAGAACTACCCATCCTGCTGATTTGCTTGATCCGACCACAAGCAGAAGCAGAGTGACAGAGCCCAGGCAAGAAGGTACAGGAACAGGGTCGCTTTCATGGCTCAGACATGTACCAGAGCCACATGGAGTATGATTTTGTGTTCTGAGGAAAAGGCTTTGGGGTGGAGGAACAACAGCTGTGCAGTTGCTGAGCCAGGAGGGAATTCACTCTGCACTAAACACATTGCACTGGTCCCTCAGGGAAATGGTACCAACTTGGCATCCTACAGGTTCTACTCAAGATAAGTCAAGGTGGCCTTCAGGCCCAATAGCCAGGAGGCCCAGAACTCTCATCAGGCGCCATTTTGTGTACTAAGGTAAAGGTTGTGGGGCAGAAGGAACTGTAGTGAGCTGCACAGGCACACAGCCGGGAAAGAACTCACTTCTGGCTCAGTGCATTGCGCTGGTATCACAGAGAAAATTGCACCAACTTTGCATCTTACAGGTTCCAACCAAAATAGGTCCAGGTGGCCCTCAGGCCAACAGCTTCCAGCAAGACTAGCATCCAGTGATGTAGAACAGCTGGTGTCTCCCTAATGCCAGGCATTGCTTGAGCCAGGAGTGGGAGAAAGATTATACAGGATATGGCAAATGGTGCAGCCACAGCACAGGATCACATGGGTTTGAAAGTGGTGAGCCAGGAGTTGGGCCATGGAGACCATGGTAAAAGCCTAAAACAAGAGTCCAGGACCGATACTTGCTGTAGAGAGTGGCACAAGTGACTGCAAACAAAGAACCAAATACCAAACTCAATTAGTAAACTCCATCTGTAGTTCAGTGGGCTACACAGTTTAGAAACGGGCCCTAAGGAGAGGAATCTTCCATCCAGAATAGCAATGACCAAGAGCGAAAGAGGAGACAGACACAGTGAATATTACTGCTGCTTCCCCTGCAAAGGAACAAAAGCCTTTGTTGATCTCAGAGTTAACTGAGGAATACATCAAGAAAATGGGGGATAAAGAATTATAAAAACGTGTTATGAAGCTTCTTAATGAGAAGCACATACAGGAATTGAATGAATTTAAGAACTATAGGTCACACAGGAAATAGCAATACTGAGACAAAGTCAAGCCAAATTATTTGAAATGAACAGAATGGAGCAAGTTAGAAGTTCAGTGGAAAGCCTCAGTGATAGAATGAACAAGGCAGAAGAAAGAATCTCAGATTTGGAAGACATTTCCTCCAAAATGGGGAAATACTTGAAAAGCTGGAAGAGGAGCTGAGTCAAGCTAAGGAAAGTATTCAAGAATTAGGTGGCACTATTAAATGACCGAATATAAGACCTATGGGAGTTCCAGAAGGCACAGAAAGAGAGGCTGCGTTTAAAAATATATTCAATAAAATAAGGGAAAAATTCCCTAATTTGGAGAAAGAATTGGGAAACAACATTCAGAAGAAGAACAGAATTCCCAGGGGGTTGACAAAAAGCAATCTTTGCCATGACACATGATAATCAAGCTTTCTTCAGTTGAACACAGGGAAAAGATACTTAAATATGCATGTGAAAAAGATAGTAACATTAAAAGGATCCCCAATCAGACTTCCTACTGACCTCTCAAACTCTACAGGCCAGAAGAGAGTGAAGTGACATATTCCAGTTTTTAAAGGGGATAAATTATCAACCCAGAATAACTTATCCAGCAAAGTTTTCCTTTGTCTTTGAAATCAAGTTAAATTCTTCCACAGTAAAGAAAAGCTCAAAGAATTTGCCTCTTTCAGACCTGCCCTACAAATGATGCTTAAAGATGTTCTCTTTATAGAGAAAAGGAATAACACCTACCAAAACCAGAGGCAAATGTGAAGAACATCCCAGTAAAATAACAACAGAAGAGTAAATCAAATAATGAACAACCGTTGCTGAAATGACAGGATTGAGTTACCACCCATTCATATTAACTCTGCATGTAAATGGCTTAAACCCAACAATCAAATGTCATAGATTAGTAGACTTGATTAAAAAAACAAAATCCATCTATTTGTTCCCTACAGGAGAAACATCTCACTAAAACAGGCAGAAACAAAGTGAAAGAAAAAGATATTCCAGGTAATGGAAAAAAGAGTTGATGTAGCAATTTTTCTTCATTTTTTAAAAGATTTATTTTCACTGGAAAGGCATATTTACAGAGAGAAGGAGAGACAGAAAGATCTTCCATCTGCTGATTCACTCTCCAAGTGGCCACAATGGTCAGAGCTGCACCAATCTGAAGCCAGGAACCAGGAGCTTCTTCCAGGTCTCCCAATAGGGTACAGGCTCCCCAGGCTTTGGGCCGTCCTCAACTACTTCCTCAGGCCACAAGCAGGGAGCTTGATGGGAAGTGGGGCTGCCTGGATGTGAACCAGTGCCATTATGGGATCCCAGTATGTGCAAGGTGAGGACATTAGACACTAGACTACCATGCAAGGCCCTGCTGTAGGCATCCTTATGTTAGATAAGATAAACTTTGACGTGAAAAAATAACCAAAGAGATGAGAAAGGACACCACATAGTGATCAGAGATTGTGTTTTCAGCAGGAAGAGATCACCTTACTTGTTTCTTAGCATGTTTTTATTTTCAACTCTAATTTGACTTGGTTTTTCTCTCTTACTTTTCTTTGCTAGTCTGGCTTAGAATTTGTTTTGCTCATCTTCTTAAAAAGTGGGTCTTTCTTGTTGCTATTTGTAGTTTTTTAGTTTTAATTCCGTTATTTTTGCTGTGATTATCATTTCATGCTTTTCACTTTTTCTCATTAAGTCCTTGAGATGCATTAGTAGATCATTTATTTGAGATGCTTCTGTTTTTTTGTAAGCACCTGATGTTATACGTATCTTAGTACTGTTTTTGCTACATCTCATGGGTTTTGATTTTTTTGCTTTCATTTCTTCAAGTTTTTTTTTTCCTTAGTAATTTTCTCAGTGACACATAGGGCATACAGTAGCATTATTTGCTTCAAAAGGTTTTGATTTTTGTTTCTTCAGTGACACATTGGACATTCAGTATCACGTTATTTAACTCCATGTTGTAAATTTTCTGTTTTTCTTCCTGTTGATTTTGTTTTGTGGCATCGCATTTAAGGGGATGTACAGTAACTGTGTAATGGAGATTATGATACGTAGATGTGAAGATACAATGCAGTGTGCATCTCTACTTCCAAACCACAGACGGACTTCCATTGAAATTGTGTTATATATGTATATATGAAACTGATATATATACATATATATATGCAATAGGATGCTGGACTCTTTGTCATTGCCCATACCTACAATGTCGGGATATGCTTAAATGGTGGAATGATGGACTTATGACTGCTTATGAAGGACTGAACTATTGTAATAATATAAGGGAAATCAGTTGGGCCAAAGGGCTTTAAGGAGAGGGAACATGAAATTTCAGAGTCTGTGGAACTGCATCATAAAATAATCATTTAAAAAATATGAAAATGCCAAAGAGACACTGGATTCATCAGATATGCAAGTGTCAACAGAGGGGTGAAGGAGAGAATGATGCATCCGCTGGCACATGGTAATGTTCTAATAGTGTCAGACGCCAAAGAAAAGGAGGTTGAGGGAATAAATATTTGATTCAAAACTTTCAGGGGAGTGACTATAGGGATAGTCAGAGGTTCAAGAGGTACAGAGAGTTTACTGAAATGAGGCGGACAATGCAGGGTACGAATGAGATTTCACAAAAAGATGTTTGAAAAGGAACCAGACTAAAATCTGGGACATAGAAATCTCAATAAAGTAATGAAAGCCTGAACAACAGACTGGATCAAGCAGAGGAAGAATGCCAAAGGTCTTATTTCAGACAAAATGACTTTAGTAAGACAAAACTGTGATTAAGAACTGATTTAGTAGTGGTATATGAGAACGGCTAAAAAATGTAAAACAATTGCAGCAGTTGCTTCATTATTCTTCCTAATCAGCAGACAGAAAAACATGGCAGAAACCTACAAGGTTGTGCTTTGGTGGAAAAATTACATTTGGCGATAGCCTCATTTGGTAAACTTGTCCATCTGGACATGTTTCTTGTTTGGAGAAAGTAACTGAGGGGGCTGGCATTGTGGTGCAGCATCAAGCCACTGAGTAACCCTAACCCTGCAACACTGTCCTTTTGTGGCAGTGCCGGTGTGCGTTCTGGCTGTCCTGGTTCTGTCCAGCTCCCTGTGGATGTGTGTGGGAAAGCAGCGGGAGGTAGCCTGAGTGTGTGGCCCTTGCCGTCCATGTAGAAGGCTCAGAAGGAGTTCTAGGCTCTTGGCTTGGCTTCTGCTTGCTTTCGCCCTGAACATGGTAGTCATTTAACCAGCAGATGGAAAATCGTTCAAAGAAATAGAAGTAAAGTCTTTAAAAAATTTATTTACATCTGTATTTGAATCATTTCCTGGAGTTGTACAGTATTTTTGTTTTAGTCTTTGTTAGCACTGTTGTGGTTACATGTATTTTCATAAATCAGGCACACATTAAATTGACTTAATAATACCTCAGACTGTTTATAAAAGAATTTAAGGATTACAGCAATCTCAAGGTTTTTTTTTTTTTATTATTTACTACAAAGTGTATCTCACTGGTTTAGCTGTTCGTTGACCTTGGAACTTACAATAAAGATATATTTAAAATAACGAAAAAATATGAAATAGGCTTCTAATTAGATAACCTTTGCTAAAAGCTACTGTCAGCAAAATTATAATGATAACTATTGTGTTTATTCAGACAATAAATTATGTAAACCAGTGTTTTATTATAGATAAAATTACAAGATGGAGTCTTTTGGCACACTTAAATGTCCATGAGATATGTTAAGATAGCAATTTTTCTTGGAACTAGGTACAGAAAATTGTTATCTTTCCATTTTGCATAAATGAGTTAAGTAATTAAGGCAAGTTGCATAATGTTAGGATAGTATTATTTTAGGAAAAGTTCAAATTCTTTAATGGTTAGATTTTACATGACCATTTAATGTGGATATTCTGTTCAATTCATGCTGAAATTCTCTTTCAGATGAGAAAACCTGCAGATGAAAAAATAGAGAAATTTTGGATTGATTTCAACCTTGGAAGTCAGAGTGTGACATTTTATATAAACAATGTGGAGGTAATGATGTTCATTTCCCTGTGAGATCCGAATGTTTCTGGATTGTTCTCTGTATGTGTCATGTGCTTGTGAATTTCACAAATTTATTTTCCTTCTAAGAGTACTCTGTGGGATCCAGTAAGATTGTTCAAGGAAGCAGTGGTCCATTTCTGCGTAACAGGTAAGATGATAATTGTTCATGCCACAACTACTTTTGTTTATGTTTTCTGTGGGCAGTTCTGTCAGTAAAAAGCTGGGTTAGTTCTAAAGAAGATTGTGTGCGTGCCTTGAGATAGAGGCAAGGTGCCCAGTACGGTGGGGGGATTATAGATGTGTGGACCACCTTTTGGAGCTTCCCTTCTATTTCATTGGTCTGTGTCAGTTGTGTGTCTTCAAGTATGGTGTTGTGATGCCTCTGGGTTGGTTTTTATTGTTTAACATTTCTTTAATTGTTTGGGATCTTTTGTGTTTTCATAGGAGTCTCTGGGCTACTGTATTGTTCCAGATCTGAGAAGAATGCCCTTTGCATTTTTATTGGGATCACAAATTGTTTTGGGTGGTGTGAGCATTTTGATGATATTCTGACAAATCCCTAAACATGGGGAGGATTTTTCCATTTTTTGCATGTGTGTTTTTCTATTCCTTTCATTAACATTTAAAAATTTTTCGTTATAGAGATCTTTTGTATCCTTGGTTAAATATATCCCAAGGTATTTGTTTATTTTATTTATTGTTTGGCAGCTCTTGGGAATGGGGCTGATCTTAAGAGTTCGTTCTCAACCATGGTTGGTGTGTAAGAATGGAATTAGTTTGGTTTGGTGTCCTGACACTTTGCCAAAGTCTCTTGAGTTGCAACAGTCTTAGAATCTTTGGTTCCACTATATGAAGAACCATGTCACCTGCAAACAGGGATGATTCAGCTTCCTTCTCTCCAATTTGTATCCCTTTGATTTCTTTTTCTTGTCTAGTAGCTCTAGATAGAGTTTCCAGGTTCGTGTGGAATAGCAATGGGGAGCGTGGGCGACCGTGTCTGGTTCTGGTTCCTAGTGGGAATGCTTCTACTTTTCTCCATTCAATATAATACTGGCTGTGAGATTTGCCTATGTTGCCTTCATTGTTTATAAGTGTGTTCCTTCTATATACAATATTTTGGGGGAATTTTTCATCATGAAAGTATGTTTTATTTTTCATTCATTTATTTAGAAGTGTTAGAGAGAGAAAGAAAGAGAACTTCCATCTTTTGATTTACTCCCTAACTGGGAACAGAGATTGAGGCTGGGCCAGTCTGAAACCAAGAGCCAGGAGTTTTCTCTCTGTGTCCCTTGTGGATGCAGGGGTCCAGAGATTCCTCTGTTTTCCCAAATGCATAACCAGGAAGCTGGATCAGAAGTGGAACAGCCAGAAGCCTCTACAGGATGCTGGTGCTGCAGGCAGGGGCTAAACTCACTACGCCACAGTCCTGTCCCCAAAAGGATGTACCTTACCAAATGCTTTCTCTCTATTCATTTAAATAACCATGTGGCTTTTTATCATTTTGTTGGTGTGATATGTCATTTTCATTGATTTGCATATGTTGAAAACTGTCCCTGCATCTTTGGGATAAATGCTGCTTGGTCTGAATGGATGATTTTTAAAATTTAATTTACGGAGAATCAAGATGGCCGAATAGGGTAAGGACATGTTTAAACAGACTGAGAACTGTTAGCCAGTGTGGAGTAGAGAGGGCACATTCCAGGACATAGGAGAGAACAGAACAATAGCAGAGGGGTACCTGGAGACTGACAGACACAAGGAAAGCAGCGGACACAATGGTGTGGTGTTGCAGTGACTGATACCCCAATGGCAATCAGCCAGCAGCAGTCTTAACTCCACTGGTAGCTGGAACTCTGCCAGCAACAGGTGGGAAGGGGCATTCACCCAGAGCTCAGGAGATGAACCCAGACAAAGAACTGCCTATCCTGCTGGTCTGTTTCTTTTGACCAGGAGCAGAGACAGAGCAGCAGGTCCCAGATGGGCAGTGTGGGAAAAGGGTAGATTTCCATAGCCCAGTCTGCCACCTAGAGCCAAATCAGGTGCCATTTTGTATAGGGAGGCAAAGGTTATGATAGGACAGCACTGCGCATGTATGGGTTTGGGAGTGAACTCATTTCTGGCTCAGTGAACTGCCTCCTGACACCTTGTCATGGAACATGGTGATTCTAGCTGTGCTCTAGCCATGCCTACACAGGCATCATTAGCGGTGTGCAGGTGTCACTGGTGGTGTGCAGCCAGCAGCTACCTGTTCTTTCTCCTCATTGTGCCAAGGAGTCTGTTCATTCTACTTTCCACCAAGAATTTCTTTCAAGCAGTCCACTGGGACCATCATTCTTTCTTTGTTTTGTGGTATCTAGTAGATTCTGCCTCTTTGTCTTGTATCTCCAAGTATTCATGTCAAATAAAAACTGTTGTTAATTTGTTTAACCAGTTCCAGCCAAAATATCGTATATCAAAATGATTGAGATGGTGTGCCCTTTCTGGTCCCAATTAATCCCAGTCTGCTGTCTGAGTTACTCTTGCTGCATCCCCACCTTACTGGTTGCATTTTGGTCTTCCACTGCGATGGACAGGGTCGATCTAGACCTGTATGCTTCTGTTGGCTTCCTCTCCAGTTTCCTCAGTTTGTGGCTGTGCAGGCTCTCTGCTGCACTTCACTCGCTTCTTTCTTGTGGGCCACCTCTAATGTGCGCTCACTGCAGTTTAGCAAAGAGCTGTCATCTAATTCAGAGGCTGAAGTCTAACAGCAGGCTTCTCTCAACTCTGGCTCCATTCTTTTCTGTAAGAGGAACCTAAGAGTAGGCATTTGTCTTGGTGGTTAGCAAGTCCATGTCCTGCACTGGCATGCTCGGGTGCCCAGCCCAACTGGTTCGTGCTGATGTGGAGCCTGGAGCACAGTGGTGGTAGTTCGGGTGCTGGTTCCTGGCTTCTGCCCTTGGCCTCAAGCCAGGGCTGTGATGAGTTTTTGGAGAGAGAAACAATGATTGGGAGCAATGTTTCTGTGTCTCTCTGTGACTCTGTCTCTTAAATAATTTTCTTAAAAGAAAAGAGTGTGTTGAAATGGAGGTGAATTATTACTGTTTGGATATTGGGAAAGCTGAATTTCAATGTGAATTTTAGCAGCAACTAAGGTTTCAAAGAGATATTGAATGGATATTGTGTTTAGTGGATTCGAAAGTAAAATGCTTGTTGCAGATGATCCCCCTATAAAAACAAAGTGCTCCTTAAAAAGTTGATTGGCTTGCAGAAGGCAGAACCTGCCTCCATTTCCTTGTTGCTGCACTATGCTGGTTCATGGTTTTCCAAGGTCAGCCCCACAAACGTGTGTGACAAGTGTGTACATAAATATACATGCATATTTAGTAAAGCAGTATCAGAAACCTGTTATAATATGATTTATTTTCATCTTATTATCATGGAAAGATCTGGTTTACAAATACCCCCCTGAGGTCATTTAAAACGATGACATTTGAAAATAAAACCTGTCTCTGTGTTGACACGCATTCTTGCCCCTTTTCATTGCCAGAAACGGAGATGATGAAGATACTCCTCATCCGCCTGCAGCAGCCTATTGTCATCAGCAGGGAAGAGGTGATGAAGGTAGAAATCCACTTTGATGTACAGCTTGCCATCGCACAGGCAGCCACTCGAGCACTGGGACAGGACAAACAGGACCAGGATTAATTCTCGCTGATTATTCGAAACTCTTTTCCCAGCTCTTTCATTTCCTCATTGGCATTGGAGGATGTGAACGTTGGCTGAAAAAGCCATGGTCTCCTGAGTGTCCCTTGAAGAGTCAAGTGTCCTAATTCCATTTCTCCCTTTTTGTGTGTCATTGTCTCCGTGGTGTGGAACACTGACCCTCTCTGTGTGCCTCCAAATAATCTACTCCATTTACTGTGCACCATGGGAAACTTGACTGGGATGACATCACCTCCTGACCATTTATTCCTGGGGTCCCAAGGACATTCCTGGTGGGCTTCTGGCACTGTTCTCTCTCTCTCTCTCTCCCCCCTCCCTCTCTCTCTTTCTCTCTCTCTCCTCCCCCTCCCCCCACCTCTCTCTCACCTTCCTGTTCACAGAGTGAATTGGGAAGATTCTGATCTCTTACACTTGCAAAGGTCTGGTCCCCCCTCACTGGACTTGGAGGAGGGCAGAATTGGAACCAGTTCAGTGAACCAGCTTGCTGAAAACCCTTTAAGACACTAACCTCTTCTCCAGGAGCACAGAGCTGTATCCCAAGCTATACATTATCCTGGATGCTTTTTCAAAGGCTGCTACTCTAAAACTTGTTACTTATTTGTATTTATTTGAAGGAGAGCAAAAGAGACCTTCACTCACTGCAATACCCAAAGTTGGGCTGTCCTGAAGCCTGTTGTCTGGAAGTCAATTCAGGTCCCATGCATGGGTGGCAAGGGCCTACATAGTTGAGCTGTGTGACTGCTCTCCTAGAGAGTGCATTGGCAGGATGCTGGATTGGAAATGGAGCACCAGGGCAGGCTTCTGCTTTTAAAGTCGCATGGCTTCTGGCTTATGTTTCAGGTGTTGCCTGATCAGATGCAAACTTCCTGGGAACTTTCTACTAACTTTGAGAAGGAAGTCACCATGGCTATGATTCCTAATAGCCATGAGAGAGAGACAGGTCTTTTTGGAAAATGGCAAAATTCTGGCTCTGAAAAGTGATGACAAAAATCAAACTTGGAAGAAGTCCCAGAAAACCTAGCATCATGTGAGATTGTTTGAATATGAGTGTATCACTGGAGAAGGAAGAGTTGGTCAGAGCCTGGAATTACTATTCAGTTCAGAGTTGCTTGTCCCTCAGAAGTGGCAAAGCAGTGCAGATGCTGGGGTGGCAGGGAGCAGGAGATGGGAGCATTGGTCAGTCTTGTCTTCCCTTGAGGCCAGTGCAGCAATAGACTAGACCAGATACATTTTTTAAAAGCTTATTTATTTATTTATTTTAAAAGATTTTATTATTATTGGAAAGCCAGATATACAGAGAGGAGGAGAGACAGAGAGGAAGATCTTCCATCCGATGTTTCACTCCCCAAGTGAGCCGCAATGGGCCGGTGCTGCGCCAATCCGATGCCGGGACCAGGAACCTCTTCCGGGTCTCCCACGCGGGTGCAGGGTCCCAAAGCTTTTGGGCCGTCCTCTCCTGCTTTCCCAGGCCATAAGCAGGGAGCTGGATGGGACGTGGAGCTGCCGGGATTAGAACCGGCGCCCATATGGGATCCTGGGGCTTTCAAGGCGAGGACTTTAACCTCTAGGCCACACCGCTGGGCCCAAAAGCTTATTTATTTTTAAATTCAATGGCAGATTTTACGCAGATAGAGAAATATCTTCCATCTGCTGGTCCATTCTCCAGATGGCCATGATGGCTGTAGCTGAGCCCTTCAGCAGCCAGGAGCTTCTTCCAGGTCTCTCATGTGGTTGCAGGCTCCCAAAGACTTGGGCCATCCTCTGCTGCTTTTCCAGGCCACAAGCAGGGAACTGGATGGGAAATGGAGCAGCCAGGACACGAATTGGCATCATTTGCGATGCTGGGCCTGCAAAATGGATGATTAGCCAATTAAGCTATCGTGTTGGCCCCTATGTGACTTTTAAAAAATATGTTTATTCCTTTTGGAAGACAGAATTATGGAAAGGGTGAGATAGAGATCGTCCATCTGCTGGTTTGCTTCACCATTGGCCGCAAGGGAATGATGGACCAGACTAAAGCCAGGACCTTCATGTGGGTCTCCCTTGTGGGTAGCCAGGACTCAAGCACTGGGGCTATCTCCCACTGCTTTCCCCAGGCCATTAGCAGGGAACTGATTCGGCAGTGGAGCAGTCAGGACAGGAACCAGCACCCACGTGGGATGCCAGTAGTGTAGTCTGAGGCTTACTCACTGTGCCACAAAGCTGGCCCTGTTTTTTTCTTAATGTGTACAGAACAGACAGAAGAATCCACCAACCTGGTGCAAGTCATGAGCCCGGAAGATGGCCAGTGCCTAACAGTTCTCATCAGTGATCATTCCCAGCTTCCTGTGAGTATGGGGGCCCTGGGAGCCAGGCTGGGACCCGGGTCTACTTGGACATTGGCAGGAGGAAGTTCTGCAAACAGTATTTTTCTGTCCAAACTAGAAATGCTTTGAGCCTGCCTTTCTTTAGATAACTTCACCAGCTTTGTTGACACCCCTCCCCCTTTCCTTCAGTGCAGTTTCCCGACTAAGGCGTGGCGTGACTGTCCTCTGCCTCGGTGCCCAGTTTGGGATCAGAATACTGATGCTTGGGAACTCATGTAGGGAAAGAAGGGATACGATGACAGGCTTTTCTTTTGAACACGTACGATCTCACATAAATGGGCATCTTCGAAGTCCTCCGGAATCTGTACACTTCAGCAGCAACGATCCGGTGGGAGACTCTCCCTTGGTCTTTGTGACACTCCATGATTGCCGTGGATGGCAGAAAATTCTTTGTTGAGAGTGGTTAGGAATGTTTTGAAGTATCCTACAGACGTTTGGAGCCACTGGTTTCATTTTCAGTAAACGATTTCTTTGCAAGGCAGAGTTGCAGAGAGGCGGGAAGAAGATCATTTCAGCTGTTGGTTCACTCTCCAGATGGCTGTGATGGCTCTGGGCCAGGCCGAAGCCAGGAGCCCCGAATGCCACCTGTGGGCACAGGGACCCAGGCACTGGGCCAGGCCGACACCAGGAGCCCCGAATGCCTCCTGTGGGCAGCAGGGACCCAGGCTCTCTGGCCGTCTTCTAGTATTTCTCCAGGAGCATCAGTATGGAGCTGAATCAGAAATGGAGCAGCTAGGACTGAACTGAACTGGTGCTCATCTGGGGTCTTGGCATTGCAGGTGGTAGCTTAACATGCTATGGCACTGAGCTGCCTCAAGTAAATCCATTTATTAGTAAATCCAAAGCCTAGTGTTTAATTAATCGGTGCGTGTGTTTTTAAAGAGATGTATTTGTTTTTATTGGAAAATCAAATTTTACATAGAGAAGGAGAGACAGGGAAAGATCTTCCACTGCTGGTTCATTCCCCAAGTGCCAGAACTGGGCCAATCCAGAAGCTTCTTTTGTGTGTCCCATGTGAAAGCAGGGTCCCAAGGCTTCGGGCTGTCCTCTCCTGGTTTTCCCAGACCACAAGCAGGGAGCTGGAGGGGAAGTGAAATAACTGGGCTACAAACTGGTGCTCATGTGGGGTCCCGGTATATGCAAAGTGAGGGCTTTAGCCACTAGGCCACTGCGCCAGGCCCATAAGTGTGGTTTGCTGATAAGCTAGACAGCAGCTGCAAAAGAGTTTAAAACACAGAGGTTTCAAAGGTATCATCAGAATTTTGTTTTTTTGACAGCAAACCGAAACAGCTAAACATTTACCTGAAAAGCTGAAGCCAGATGTGATAAAGAAAGGTGAGACTGTTTCTTTCATGTATAAATTTATCATATATTAAAAATACATACCATAAATATGCATGATATGTAGACATAGATATATCATAGATAAGACTTGAGTCTCTTTGGTTGTAAGTACTACTTAGAGATTTAGCATTATTTTTCATTTTGGTCACTAGAAGTCACGTTAGCGCATGCGTATTCTTCAGACTTACTGGAATCACCTGTGAAAATTGAGAGTCCTGAGCTGAGTGGCCAGGCCAGGTGAGTGACTCTCCCAGCTCCTATCCCACGCTGCGCACTGGGAGTGTGGGAGTGTAGGCTCTCGGCCGGAGCTGTCTCCCACTGCTACCTTTGGCGACCCCCTGCTCAGGAGACAGCGCTGTGCGGAATTAAAAGAATTATTTTGTTGTTGTTGTTTTTAAACTTTAAGATTATTTCTTTGCAAGGCAGAGTGACAGGAGAGGGGGTGGGGAGAGAGATCTTCCCGCCCCACCCCCGTCTTTTTTTTAAAGGTTTGTTTTTATTGGAAGGCAGACTTACAGGGAGAAAGAGAGACACAGAGGAAGATGTTCCACACACTGGCTCACTTTCCAAGTGGCTGCAACAGCTGGAGCTGAGCCCATTTGAAGCCAGGAGCTTCTGCTGGCTCTCCAACATGGGTGCAGGGTCCCAAGGCTTTGGGCCATCCTCTACTGCTTTCTCAGGCCACAAGCAGGGAGCCTAATAGGAAGGGAAGCTGCTGCCGGGATAAGAACTGACACCCATATAGGATTTAGCCACTGAACCATAACTCTGGGCTTAAGACAGAGATTTTTCATGCACTGGTTTACTGCGTGAACAGACACAAGTGTTAGGTCTGGGCCAGGCTGGCCCAGAAGGAGCTGGGAAAACCATCCAGGTCTCCCACAGGAGCTCAAGTACTTGGGCCATCTTCCACTGCTTTCCCAGGCGTGTAAGCAGGGACCTGGATCAGATTAAAAGGAGCTGGATCAGATTAAAAGTAGGGCAATTAGCCAACCGGAGCTTCTGCAGGGGATGGAAGAACTCCAAACACTACTGGGCAGAAACCAACGTCATCGGAAAGACAACCAGAAGCCCTGAGCGGTTCGCAGAAACAGAACAATAAATGTCCTTCGGGACCAGGGAGGAGAGCTTTCTCTGGTCCGAGCCTGGCTCCACCTCTGGACCCCCACACTCCCTCGCAATGACCATCAGGATCGCTTCGAAAACTCCTTACAGCAAACAAACAATCATACAAACTAAAAAAAAAAACTAAATAAATAAACAAACAACAGAAAGTAGAGCTTGAAATCTGACAGGAAAGAGCTGGCGTGGATTGGCTCATGCCTCACTGGGTGGGACACAAAGATTAGTTACTCCTCACCATGGTGTTGGGGATTTTCCTGCACACCCCCCCAAAAATGTTGTGCACCTTAAATGTCGACAAATATCTTGTTAGAGTTACAAGCCAGTCTAGATTATCCTAAAATCTGCCAAGATCAGCAAAATTATACTTCAACACAACAAATGGCTAAATACTAAAATGAAATAGACACGAGACAGCTGAATGGTACCTTATAGCCATTTTAAGGTATATAGCAGCCGGTCCTGTATATAAACTAAAATTGAAATGTCAATGAGCTAATCATAGTTTGTGGTTAGGGCTTGCTTTTTTTTTTTTTTTTTAACATACTGGTTACTCAAAACCATGTCAATTCCATAATATTGCAAATTGCTATTGATGTTATATTGGGACTCTTAATTGACTGTCATGATATTCTACCAGCTCTAACTTCAGACCACAAATGGTCTCCCCAAGAAACTGTTCAACCCATCTGGATAATAAGTAGCTGGACTCTAAGCTTGGTATATGTTTGCTAGGAAAGAATCTTGACTGAATTTGAACTGTAATACTGCATCAGGTGGAGGAATCCACCGGGGGCAGGGGAGGGGAGGGATGGGGGGATTCCCAGAGCCTATGAAACTGTCACATAATGCAAAATAATTAATAAAAAATATTAAAAAAGTAGGGCAATTAGGACTTGAAGCAGCACTACAGTGTGGGATTCTGGCATCACAAATCATGGCTTAGACCTCTGCCACAGCGTCCCTGGAGAACACCTGGGGGAAGTGTGGGCTGTTACCCTGCTCCTCGGGCCCCTTCCCCACGCCTCCAGGGTTATCTCAGGCAGTGTACTTTTTTTTTTTTTGTCAGCAAAACACTGGATTTAAGACCAAAGGACACAGATCAATATACAAACATCAGTTTCCTTTCTGAATGCTGCTAACAATTAGAATAATTAACAAGCAATGCCATTTGCAGTCAAGTTAATAACAGATTAATTTCAGAGCTCCATAACATCACATGCATACATTGGGATCTCTGATGTTGCTGAGGGTCCTTAAGTATAAACAGAGATAGGGCCCAGCGGCGTGGCCTAGCGGCTAAAGTCCTCGCCTTGAAAGCCCCGGATCCCATATGGGCGCCGGTTCTAATCCCGGCAGCTCCACTTCCCATCCAGCTCCCTGCTTGTGGCCTGGGAAAGCAGTTGAGGACGGCCCAATGCATTGGGACACTGCACCCGCGTGGTAGACCCGGAAGAGGTTCCTGGTTCCCGGCATCGGATCGGCACTCACCGGCCCGTTGCGGCTCACTTGGGGAGTAAAACATCGGATGGAAGATCTTCCTCTCTGTCTCTCCTCCTCTCTGTATATCTGGCTGTAATAAAATGAATAAATCTTAAAAAAAAAAAAGTATAAATAGAGATAGATGAGCTCTTGCCATGGAAGACTCAGGAGGAAGATTCCAGGACCTCCGAAATTGACCAATAGATTCAAAAATATAACCCCTGATTCAAATCATTGAAGGTGGGCCCAACGCAATAGCGTAATGGTTAAAGTCCTCACCTTGCACGCTCCGGGATCCCATATGGGTGCTGGTTCTAATCCCGGCAGCCCAGCTTCGCATGCAGCTTCCTGCTTGTGGCCTGGGAAAGCAGTGGAGGACAGCCCAGATAAGTATATTGCAACTTTACTGATATCATTAGTTACTGAGGAAATCTAGGTTAAAACTGTAATGAGAGGCACTACGCACCCACTAGACTGGCTGAAATTAGATTGTGCCAAGCACTGGTAAAAATGTAGAGCAGTTTAGATACTTCTAGCAGTTTCTTAATATGTTAGATTTTTAGCAACCCTTTGACTCGTTGAGCTGTTCTCATCCTAGGTGTTTTCCCAAGAGAAATATCAGTGTGTCCTTACAAAGGCATGAATGTTTATGGCAACTTTATTTGTAATAGCTCCGAACTGGAACAAACCTAAATGTCTGTCAGTCGATGACATACTGACGCACTCTGACATATCCACACATTGGAATGCCACATAGCAATGGAAAGGAATGGGCCCACCATTGAGGCATAGCTGGGCATGGTGCCACCTGTGATGATGCCACCATCCAACATGGTACATGTTAGTCCTGGCTGCTCCACTACTGATCCAGATCCCTGTTGGTGGCCTTGGGAGACTAGGTACAGGATGGCCCATGTGTTTGGGTCCCTGCTTCATATGGGAGACCCTGATGAAGCTCCTGACTTCTGCCTGTGGTCGGGTCTAGTCTCCCTGTTGCAGCTAGCTGGGCTGTGAAGTAGTGGATGAACATCAGTTCATATCCTCTCTCTCCATCTCTCTCCCTCTCCCTCTTCCCTTCCCTTCTCTGCCCAGCTTTCCTTGTCTCCCCCCCATTGCCTGTCCCCCTCTCTCTCCCCCCTCCCCCCTCTCTCTTCTGTCTTCTCTCTCTCTCTCTACTTCCACCTTTCAAATAAATAAATTTTTGAGGCAAAAGTAATGAATTTGGATATATGTATCTTTAATTCATCTCAGAGTAATTATGCTTAGTAAAAGAAGCTGGGCCACAAGAGTACATAAAATGATTCTATTGTATGAAACGCTAGAAAATGCAGACATAAGTTAGGTCAGTGGCTGCCTAGAAATGGTGGTGTATTTACCACAGCTGCCTGGTTTCCCATTACTCCACCCACCCTTCTCTTCCCTCTGAACCTGACAGACAAGGGACTCACAGGATGTGTGGTTTCTATTCTCTGTTCTTACCTGCCAGAGAATCTGCAGCCATAGACTGCATGATAGCAAGTTTGTAGAATGGGGCACTACCGGGCACCAGGTTTGTGACTGGGCAAAGGACACAGGAGGGAAACAGAAGTTGGGGGCAGTGAGAGAGGGGAAGGTAGAGGGTGCTGGTTGTACCTGTCCCATTCAGCAGGCACATTTTACTTCAGGCGCGATTCTGCTTTCAACAGTGACAGAAAACAAGCAAGGAGAAGGATGCTGGTAATGTAGTAACTTTTATCCTTTTAAGGCAATGTGCCCTACACTTCAGTTGCTTGCCCATCACTGTCAGTGTGCTGTGGCTCTCTTTGTTATCTATGCCTTTTTCTTAATGAAAATTATCTTAAATTTATTCAAGCATTTTAAAAATAAATATCTTATTTCATTTTTAACTGGAAATGAACATTACTCATTACAAGTAGCAGTAAGCCTCCAAATACAGTAAAAAATAATTCCTGCATGCTGTTACTTGATCTGTTCATTGCATGAAATGGGCTTAATGATTGGCAAACTATGAAAGGGTCAATCTACCATACTCAGGTCTGTCCAGTTAGATGGACAGGTGGGTCAGCCCCATTGATAGTCTTAGAAGGAATTATCATTTCATGTTCTCATTTGATGGCAGATAGATCGTGGAAAATGGAAAAAGTCCTTTATTCAGTCTTATGTGACTAGAGCAAGTTCTTACGCCGTCAAGAATTCGCTCACCTTGGATGACAGCTGATGGGCAGGCATAGTGGTCCCTTCTTTCTCATGAGAAATGGAAGCCTGAATCCAGAGATTCTACGAAACCCCTAAATGCTGTTTTCTCCTGATCATGAAAGCCACATTCAAGTGGAACTTACACAGTAGACATGATGAGAGGCGAACAGTAATAGCTGGCAGTAACATCAAGTGATGAAAGTTTTGTGAATGTGGTATCTTTCTCTCGGAATACCTTACTATTCTGATGTCGTTCTCATGATGGGACACAACACAGTGTGACGTCTCTGTTATTCTGCTTTTCAAATACATCTTTCAGGAAAGAAAAAAAATCATGCAATAAGACTTTCCCAGTTTCTTTGTTCCTCTATCAAAAAATGCTGAAAGTTGTTTGCAAAAGCATGCGTATTTAGAACAACAGTTCATAAATTTGGCTACACACCAGGATCACAAGAGGGGGCTTGAAGAGAAATTCATTACTCAGACACTGTTGCAGAAAGGAAGTTGGGCAGCCTCAATCTGCTGTTCCAGCCCATCAAATGACCATGAAAAGCTGGGCTTAAAGTCAGGAGCCAAGAATTCAATCCCAGGCTGTGTCTTGGGGACAGAGACACACTACTTCAGTCCTCACCACTGCCTGCCAGGCTAGAGCTGGAATCTGATGGGGCATGTGGGCATGTCAACTGTTGTCTTAACCACTAGATCAAATCTCTACTCTTCAATCATTTTTTAAAAAACTTATTTGATTTTATTTTAATTGGAAAGGCAGGTATACAAAGAGGAGAAACAGAGAGAAAGATCGGCTGTGCACTGGGTCACTCCCCAAGTAGCCACAACAGCTGGAGCTGAGCCTATCTGAAGATAGGAGCCAGGAGCCTCCGCCGGGTCTTCCATATGGGTGCTGGGTCCCAAGGCTTTGGGTCATCCTCTGCTGCTTTCCCAGACAACAGGCAGGAGCTGGATGGGAAGTGGAGCAGCTGGGACATGAACTGGCACCTATATGTGATCATGGTAGATGCAGGGCAAGGATTGAGCCACTAGGCTATCACGCTGGGCCCTTCTTTTCAATTCTTTAAGCAGATCCTTCTGCTCAGGAAACGCCTAAGGGTTAGTGTTGAGGCATAAAAATGTAGGCTGCTGCCTGCAGCACCAGCATCCCACATTGGACCCTGAATGCTCCACTTCCAGTCCTGCTGCCTGCTGGGCTGTGTGGGAAAGCAACAGAGAACACTCAAGTGCTTAGACTCAGTTCCCAGCTTCTGCCTGGTCCAGCTCTGACTATTGCAGCCACTGGAAAGTGAACTAGCCCATGGAAGATTCCTGTCTCTCCCTCTGTCTCTCTATAACTCTGCCATTCAAATAAATAAATAAAATGTTTAGTATTTTAAAGTTGGCAACTCTTACATCTTAGTTGCAAATGCCTAATTAGAATTTGGTCATCCTTGAGACCGCATCTTGGTTGATAACTGACTCATGAGAAATTATTTTTCTCCTCGCCATTTCTTCTGAATCACTTTTGCATAAGAGCCCAGTCTTCAATAGTCACTTCTCTTCTGTGTAACTTTGTAGTAATAGATTGCTCATACATAAATGGTGCCGACACCCCTTCGATGGTTTCATTGATCATTTCATTTGTGTTTGTAATAGGTTAATTACAGGAAACATCTCTTTTCTGAGAGCAATGAGACTTCCAGTAGCAGTGCCAGTGAGCAGTCTTGGACTGGTGACCAGAAGAAGAAAATGCTAATACCATATCGTAGTAGAAGAAGGAAGACGAAAGTCCGAAAATGTGGCAGCGGTAAGTTTGGCGTTTGGCTTCTGAGGCATCTCTGAAATCAACCAGCAGGGATTAACTTCTCAGTGTGCTAAATTAAAAGGATGCCCGAGAACTGGGCAACCAGTGCACCCTCCTTCCCCATCTCTGTGTCTCACGGACATTGAGCAGATGTGGAACGAACAGTTCTCAGACAGAGAGCTGAGAATGGACCAAGCACTGTTCACTATGAGTTACAGCTGTTTGCAGTAGGTTCAGGGCGAGACATGTGGCAAGGCTCCGAGGATGGGGGAGTGGGACTGAAGCAAAGTGGGATTTGAAGGGCAGAGAGGATGGGGCAGCAAGCCCGTGACACCAGGAGGACACAGTGAGGGTGTGCTGGTGGTGCTCAGAGACAAAGTCTGGGTGGTGAGGAAAGAGGTGAACAGTGACGGGGTCTGTAGGTGGCAGGTGGGAGGTTGCCGTCATTCCTGGCATGGCCCTGCATATCTGGGAGCTGAGTTTCTGTCTCTTCAGGAAATATAGCCATGGTATAATTGGCTTCTTTTTCTTCCAGTTCTGCCACTTTTTTTTCTCAGCAGTGCTAGCGACAATGAGAAAGATCAGGTAAATAAATCCACTTTGTACCACTTTGTCCTGCTTCTGCGTGTTATGGCTATGATGAGCCTATTTCTTGCTAAGGCTTTCAGGAATATGAGAAAAACAAACCAGTGGTCTAATGGTTTGGAAATCACTCCAGCAGCAATGGCAAGGATAACTTAGCATTTCCTATGAATTGATGATTTTCCATAAATACTGCTGGTCAAAGTATGATTGACTTGGAGCAAAGATTAGGGGAAATGTTTCTGTCCTGCTACATAGCATAAGTCTTAATATGCTTCTATTGAACTCCAGAGGCAGAGCTGGCAGTGGTGGTGACGGGTGTACAGGGAAACAGGGAGAAAGAGGCACTTCTACTTCATGTCCCACATGCCTGCAGCCAGGGCTGGGCCAGGCTGAGGCCAGAGCCTGGAACTCTATCCAGGACCTCTGTCTGGGTGGCAGGGAACCAAGCACTTGAGCCAGCATCCTCTGCCTGCTGTGCTGGCACAGCGGGAAGGGGAAGTGGAGGGCCTGGGGGGCTTGCCAGCTCTGTGATGCGGGGTGCAGGCCAAAAGGCAACTTCACCTGCTGACACCCATTTGTTTCACTTGAAAGCAAAGCAGCAGAAAGAGAAGAGACAGAGAAAATGGTAAAACAAAACAAAACAAAACAATTTAGGCTCTGCAAACTTTGCAGCTTCTTTGGCAACACATCATCTCTGCACTTGTAACCCCAAAGCAATCATAATGTGAAAATGTGCTCTGTGTTACAATAAAACTTTACTTACAAGAGTCAGCAGTGGGTTGGACCGAGCCCCGGTTTAGAACACAGGTTGTCAAACTTCAGCGAACGTCAGAATGAGCAGGATGGCTTGTTAAACAGGGATTGCTGGGGCCAGTGTAGTGGCATATCAGGCTACGCCATTTGGCACTGGCATCTCAAATGGGCACTGATTCACATCCCAGCTGCTCCACTTCAAATCCAGCTCTCTGCTGTTGTACCTGGGAAAACAACAGAGCAGGACCCAGGTCCTTGGTTCCCTGCACCCATGTGGGAGATACGGAAGATGCTCTTAACTCCCAGATTGAGACAGGTGCAGCTCCAGCCATGGCAGCCAGCTGGGGGATAAATCAGAAAACATAAGAGTTTTCTGTCTTCGCCTCTCTCACTCTGTAACTCTGAATTTCAAATAAATAAATTGAAAATAAATCATAGTTTTTAAAAGATTGTGAATTTGCATTTCTATCAAGCTGTAAGGTGTTGCATCATCATACTTTGAGAACTGCTGGTTAACAGTGATCAACTGAAACTGAAACACCGATTTTTAAATGCTTAAGCATCCAATAATTCCACTTCTTCAGTGTCTTAGAGGATTTGTTTTTTTTATGATGTTTTAAATGTGTCTGGATTGGCTGAACTTCTCACACCACTACAGGACACGTCCAGGCAGAGGAAGGCCACACTCCCAGAGATCGCTGAACCAGAGTTGCCGGGGAGTCCTGCCACCTTAATTCCTGAAGATTTCTCCCAGAAACCAGGTTCGTGACTTCCTGTTGACATATTTTCCAGTAAAGACACTCTGTGGTAAATAAAGCAATTTTCTTTTGCTATCTATTGAGGAATGTGTGAAGATGTGATTATCTCCACAAAAACGTTGTGGAGGTTTTGTGTTTTAATATACTTTCTGAAATTCTGGAACATCCCTCCCCCACCGTGTTAATGCGGTGTTGATACAGTGTAGATTCGTGTTTAACAATATACTAATGCTTCCCTTCTCTTTCTCCCTTGCTCCCTTCCTTTCTTCATTCTCCAGATAACATCTTTTCAGTTTACATTGTGAGCAAAGGCTCAATGGTCCACTAAACAAGGAACTCAAATGGAAACATGAGTTCAGTGGGAATTCAGGCAAGGGTTAGGAACAACAATCAAAAAAAGTTACCCGTTTCACTTATATATATAATAAAATCTTAAAATATCCACAGATTATTCAAGTAGTAGTAATATGTCATCCTTGACCATTGATTTGACAGACATATAAAATGGAATTTGATGTGCCTTGCATGATGGCTTAGCTGGATAGATCCTCGCCTTGTAAGCCCCAGAATCCCGTAATGGGGTGGTTCATGTCCCAGCTGTCCCTGCTTTCCTTCTAGCTCCCTGCCTGTGGTCTGGGAGAGCAGTAGAGGATGGCCAAAGGCCTTGGGACCCTGCACCCATGTGGGAGACCTGGGAGGAGCTCCTGGCTCCTGGCTTTAGATTGGCTCAGCTCCAACCATTGCAGCCACTTGGGAAGTAAGCCAGCAGGTGGAAGATCTTTCTCTGTTTCTCCTTCTCTCTATAAATTTAATCTGCCTTTACAAAGAAAAATAAATACATAATAAAGTATTTGACAAGACTCAAAATAACTTTGTGATGTAAACCCTCAACAAATTAGGTATTTATGGATTGTACTTCAACACAATGAAAACTAATAGCATTGGGTCCACAGCTAACAACATAGTCAGAGGTGAGAAGTTGAAAACTGTTCTTCTAACATCAGGAGCAAGACAGCGTTGTCCTCTCCCCTTTGTAACAGTAGTAGAAGTCCCAGACAGAGCAAGCAGGCAGGGAAGGAAAGCTTCCAAATCAAAAAGAAAGAAGTGAAGTTTCCACTGTTTGGGTGAGATGATCAATATATGGGAAACAGACTCCCCTGACTCTGTGAGAACTAATCACATCAACTCAGTAAAGTTTCAGGGTGGAAAATCAAAGTGCAAAAACCTGTGCTTCTACATGATTTAAAAGTGAACCATCTGAAAAATCAAGAAAACCATCCCATTAAAATAGAAGCGAGGGCCCAGCACAATAGCCTAGTGGCTGAATTCTCGCCCTGTGTGCACTGAGATCTCATATGGGCACCAGTTTGTATACTGGCTGCTCCACTTCCCATCCAGCTTCCTGCTTGTGGCCTGGGAAAGCAGTTGAGGATGGCCCAAAGCCTTGGGACCTTGCACCCGCATGGGAGACCCAGAGAAAGAGGTTCCGGACTCCTGGCTTCAGATCAGCTCAGCTCTAGCCATCGTGACCACTTGTGGAATGAACCAGTAAACTTTCTGAAAAATCTTTCTCTCTGTCTCACCTTCTCTATAAATCTGCCTTTCCAATGAATATAAATATATCTTTTAAAAATCGAATCCAAAAGAATTAAAAGTAGCAATAAATCCAAAGAGAGGAGAGAGCTGGATACCAAAATCATGGGATAGTAATGAAATAAGTTGAATAAGGAGTTAATATTGTTAATGTTGTTAAGATGGCCATGCCTCCCAAAAATTAAAAATAGGACAATATGACAGTCTCCCTTCTGAGTTCCATCCAAGGGAAATGGTATATCAGAAAGATATCTGCATTCCGATTTGATAAAATGTCTGTCAGTTTTCACAGAGTTAAAAAAAATCAATCCTTCAATGTGTGTAGGACCTCAAATCCCCCAGTAACCAAAGCAGTCTTGACAGAGAAGGGCAAAGCTGCTTGGCTTCAGGCTGTATTTGAAAGCTATGGTGATGGAACAGAGGCGCATCAGACCCCTGGAACAGACTGACACCTCAGAAAGCAAAGTATAGCGGCCACCAGGGTGGTATTGCAAGCTAAGCTTCCGCCTGTGGCACCCGCAGACCCTGTTGGTGCCGGTTCTAGTCCTGCTTGCTCCGTTTCTGATCCAGGTCCCTGCTAATGACCTGAGAAGGTGGGGAGGATGGCTCAAGTGCTTGAGTTTCTGTACCCACGTGGGAGATTGGGAAGAAGCTCCTGGCCCCCAACTTTAGACCAGCCCAGCTCTGGCTGTTGCAGTCATTTGGGAAGTAAACTAGTGGATGGGTGATCTCAGTCTCTTCTGTGTAATTTTGACTTCAAGTAAAAGAAAGAAGTCTTAAAAAAAACACACACACACATATAGCATGATCCAACTGATTGTTGAAAAATGTTAAGAATATACAATGAGGGGCCCAGCGTGGTGGCCTAGCGACTGGGGTCCTCACCTTGGACGTGTCTGGATCCCATGTATGTGCTGGCTGTGGTTCCAGTGGGCCCACCTCCCATCCAGCACCCTGCTTGTGGCCTGGGGGCACAGCCAAGGATGGCCCAAAGCCTTGGGACCCTGCTCTCATGTGGGAGACCCAGAGGAGCTCCTGGCTCCTGGCTTCAGACTGGCTCAGCTCTGGCCATTGCAGCCACTTGGGAACTGAATCATCGGACAGAGAATCTTCCTCTCTTTCTCTCCTCCTCTCTGTATATCTGACTTTCCAGTAAAAATGAATAAATCTTAAAAAGATATATACAATGGGGGAAAAAGTTTCTTTATGAGATGGTGTTGAGAGAACATGATATTCACATGTATGTTAAAAAATGAAATTGGGGACATGTTACGCTATATGTGGAGACAGACTCAAAATGGACTAAAAATATAAATGTAAGATTAGGACCGGTAGGGCCTGGTGTGGTGGCCGAGTGGCTAAAGTCCTCGCCTTGAATGTGCCGGGATCCCATATGGGTGCCGGTTCTAGTCCCAGCAGCCCCACTTCCCGTCCAGCTCCCTGCTTGTGGCCTGGGAAAGCAGTTGAGGACAGCCCAAAGCCTTGGGACCCTGCACTGTGTGGGAGGCCTAGAGTAAGTTCCTGGTTCCTGGCTATGGATCAGCGCAGCACCGGCCATTGCGGTCACTTGTTGAGTGAATCAATGGATGGAAGGTCTTTTCTGTCTCTCCTCCTCTCTGTATATCTGACTTTGTAATAAAAATAAATAAACCTTAAAAAAAGATTAGGACCCATAAAGATTCCAATAAAAAATGTGGAAATAGGTCCTTGATATTCTCTGTTTTTTTTTTCCCCACTGTTCTGGTACTTAGTATTCTTGGTAGTGTTTTGTTTTGCTTTGTTTTGAATATAACACCAAAACCACAGGCAACAGAGTAAAAATGAACAGGTACTGCAAGCTTAACAGTCTTCACATAGCCAAGGAAACCATGAACAAAATGAAAAGGCAGCCTACAGAATAGGAAAATATTTTCTTCTTCCTGAAGATGAATTTATTTATTGGAAAGGCAGTATTAGAAAGGAGATTGAGGGCAAGACCTTCCATTTGCTGGTTTATTCCCCACATGGCCACAACAGCTGGGGCTGTGCCGTGCTGATGCGGGAGCCTGGGACTTCCTCCAGGTCTCCTGTATGGACACAGAGGCCAAGCACTCAAGCCATTTGCTGCTGCTTTCCCAGGCATGTTAGCAGGAAACTGTATGGGAAATGGAACAGTAAGGACTTGAACTGTTGCCCATACTGGATGGTGGCACTGCTTAGCCCTCCCACAGTGGTGATCCTAGGGAAAATATTTTTACATCATATATCTGAGGTATATGATGAGTATATAAGGATAATATATAAGATATAGTGTTAAAAATACACAACTCATACAACTCAACAGCAAAACAGACAAAAAGTCCAAGTAACCTAATTTACACAAAATGGTCAAAGGATTTGAATAGACAGTTGACTAAGGAAAGCATACAGACAGCTTACAGGAATGTGAAAAGGCACTCAACACCAGGGAATGAAATTAGAAGCACAATGAGCCGTAACTTCACGTCTGCTTGGTGATTAGTACAGAAGGACGAGCAGAAGTGTTGGATGGGATGGTGTCTGTCGGTGGGATACACATCAGTGCAGCCAACAGAGGAAAAAGTTATAGGAGTTTGTCAAAAAATTAAAAATGGGACAATATGACAGTCTCCCTTGTGGGATTCCATCCAAGGGAAATGGTATATCAGAAAGATGTCTACGTTCCTATGGGCATTGTCACATTCTTAACAGGATGTGAAAAGCAACTACACACCCCTCGCCGAGTGAGCAGGTGGAGAGGGAACAAGTGGTAGGGATATGAGACACAGCGTGGATGTTGACCTCGGTGTTAATATGACAACTCTCACACAGCATACATGTGTCAAATCATGTCTCACACACACGAGTCAGAGGAAATATGGAGGGGGTCCTTGGGGAGAAAAGAGAAGACTCATGGGGTGACCTTACCCAGATGGATAGCTACCAACATTGTTGAGTTAGTGCATCAAGGTGATTAACTGTTTTGTCTACAGAACTACGAATCTAAGAAACAAACATCTTGAAACTGCAACATTGGGATTATATTTAGCACTATGTCCAGTTTTAAGGAACTGGGTTTACTATGGAGAGCAGTAGTGTGATGTGACTGCCTCATTGCTGGTGTGTTTGTTCACTGGAACCTCCTCTTCCTCACATGCAGAATATGCAAGTCCCTGGCTGCTGAGTGGGTTCTCTTCCAGGGAGTGCTCAGAGGCTGAAGAAAACGCCTCCAAGGTACCTTTACAAAAATGTCATGTGTTTGAAAAGTGGAGAGTGAGTGAGCTCACAGTGAGAGTGATTCACTCTCCCATATTTCACAATGGCCAGGGCAAAGCCAGGAGCCTAGACCTCCATCCTGGCTTCCCAGTTGGGTAGCAGGAACT